>NC_053496.1:135340040-135562540 GCF_905171775.1 Rana temporaria
AGTACAAATGAACTCCACACTTTTCACATATTTATTTGTAAAAAAAAAACATTTATCATTTTCCTTCCACTTCACAATTATGTGCCACTTTGTGTTGGTCTATCACATAAAATCCCAATAAAATACATTTATGTTTTTAGTTGTAACATGACAAAATTTAAGGCATCAAAAGAATATTGTTCCATCTATGTCTAATACTTCTCTCTGGCTTACCACACATACACATCCATGTTACATATTTGCTTTTTTAAATTATAATCAGAATTATTTCCTGAAACCCCTATTTTGCTTTTTCAGCACAATGCCATATGCTAATCATAACTTAAACATTTTCTTCAAGAACTAGCAGCCAACACCCATAGATTTATATTTAATGGAAGGCCTTGAAATAAATTCAAACCTTTCCACTTTATTTTCAGCTGAACATTTAAAAGGTTTACTGATGCTGTTTAATTTTTAAGAGTTGTGACTGGCTTGTGTGATCACATTTACTTGTATACAGTCTCTTTAAAATATTTTATAGGTAATAACAAAAAATATTGTTGATCCAGAGAACATCTGATTGGCTACTGGAGGATCAAGAAATAATTTATTTCCCCCAACTGGAGAAAACTGGACCATAATTTTGAATGTTTTTTTTTTTTTGCCTTTCTCCGGCTTAACTGGGTTTTGTGGGGTTAACTAGGATTGTTTATATAGTGTTTTTTCTATCTATTTATATATATATATATATATATATATATATATATATATATATATATATATATATATATATATATATATATATATATATATATATATATATATATATATATATATATATATATATATGTGTGTGTATATATATATATATATATATTATTTTTTTATTGGATGAACTAGATAGAGTGTTTGTCTTAATTTATTGGGCAGTACAGGGCTGAATAAAGTAGGGTTTTCTGAGCTTGCTGGTCAGGATAAAGCTTAGTGGTTACACAATAGGGTGCAATTCTACAAAACTAGAGCAGCAACATCCCTTACAATATAACTTGCAAATTCAACAGGATGGTGTACATCAATAGCTCATCGACAACCATGGAGCAACATATAATTATGCATCTGCTAACCATTCTTATCTTTACCAGCTGCTCTCAGGTAATTATTTATGGCATTCTATGCATTAATCTTCATTGTTACCAACTTAAAAAAGATACAAAGGACTTACCCTTCCCCCATCATCTTCCCAGATAGCAAGCAATCGAGCTGCAAGTTTGAAAATGACTTGCTGAGCTATTGCTAGACTTGCCAGGATTCACAAGTTTGTAGCACAATTGCAGTAATTCGGCAATGCATGACTCCAGATCAACTTTCTTTGCAAACATTCTGCAAGTCTGCTACAAGCTCTGGTTCAGTTATGTTGTGCAATAGTCATCCCACCACTGGGATCACTGTGACTTGCAAAGCTCTTTCAGTAGACTCACCACTGTAACTTTACTCTTGCTAGAGTCTTGCCACACAAATGTGCTACAAATTGTAAAAGTGTCAACTAGCACTTGTGCTTCAAGTGCTCTGCAAGTGTACAACTTGCAAGTAAAAATGTGCAGCAAATTAACAAGACTTACAATTCAACACTCATCCGCTGAAGAAGTTCTGTACCTTGGGACGATACGCGTGCGGGGGGCTTCCATTTTTGATGTCAGGACAGCCACCTACTTGGTATTTTATCGATATATGCTCATATTCTATGCACTAGGATATAGTGCCTCTTTTGTGAGTACTTTTATTTTAAATAAATTTATTGCATTTTGGTTACTATACGGAGAGCACTATGTGTCTATTTTATACTTTTTCATGCCATTCAACTACATGAGAGTATACCAGATGACCATCCGCCACTGAAAGTCGGTTTGAAGAAAAGGATCGACCGAGGAGGCACCGTTATCATCTTATAATACCCCCTTATTAGAGGGACAGCGCATTTGACCTGCTGCTCACCCACAGGTCCATCTGCTAAGGTGAGCGGTTTGTACTTCTATCTAAGGATACTTGACTGTTTTATAAGGAGTCTTCATCCGATCACCTTATTGAGGTTCCAGAAATCACCCTTATCCTCTCTTCATTTTGATTAATTATTTGTTTTTTGGACTTTCATCATTTTTGTTAGTAGCGCTGCACTGCTTTTTTTACATACAATTCAACACTGCCACACATGTGTGGCAAATTCTTCTTGCTATCTGGGTTCCCACCTGAATTTTGGTTACTCTACCTAAGCACTTGTTATCCAGTCTGTAATAAATGGGGTGCATGCTGAGACTTGCAGTCCTTCAAAAGCAGGTAACACATCAATGCAATATCCTGGACGAGCTCTACAGAGACAAGACAGATGTTGAGGGCTGGGGTAAGATGTGACTTGTAGCTACCTTTAAGAATGCTACCTTTAAGAATGTTAAGTAAAGGACAAGCTCCCTGAAATTGCATGCATTAAAGTGTATTTAAGACCAAAAAATGTTTTCAAGCCATGGATACAGTGTGTAAGTTTTAAAACTCCTGTCAAAGGGTTATATGGGACCCTGCTGGGGAGATTCGCCCTATTTCTCCAGTTAACTAATGTCATAGGGACAGAAAGTAATGGGGAAGCCAACATTTTTCAGTTGGCACTACAACATGTGTCTTTTTAAATTTTTATTTATCATATTGTGTTGATATTTTCATACGTATTATTTATGTATGTTTCTTGGCCCACATCTATATTTATACGTTCTTTTAGCCCCAGTAAACTGATTGACTGCAGGTGTTTGTAACATAAAACATTATTAAGCATTGTTCAAAAATTGGTAAAAGTAGTGAAAACTGCAGTTTTATGTTCCTAAATGCAGAACAATGCACCTAGAGAAAACAAATTCTCTCATAAAGTTATTGGGAGCACAGTGTTGGCCAAAGCTTTTTGGAAAACATCAATAATGGGATCACCAGCAAATGAAAAGGGGCCCAGATTTGGCTATACAGAGTTAGACCTCATTCATAATACTGTTTCCAGTTGTTAAGACCTCACTTAAATACATTTTTAAAAATATAGAATCCAGAGACAGGTAACAAAAATAATGTTGGCAGAAGATGGATTGTAGGGCACTCTGTGTAAGGTGGATTTTCTCAGGAAAATAGTTAATGGTGTGGTCCAGGGAGGGGATGGATTAAAGCACCTCAGCAGCACTCCATAAGACGGAAGCACACTCTAGTAGAAAAAAAGCAAATAGAAGGTGCTTCTAAGTGAAATAAAAACTAGACTTTAATTGCCCAAAATAAGATTAAAAACAATTACAAGATGTGTAACATATACAGCAAAGATGTTGAGTATGGCCTCATATAAACAAAATAGCTAATCTTAAAAACGTACCATCATCCAGGTTGAAATAGAGACGAAAAAGGGTGGGGGGGAAAGGGACAGTGGCTGATGCTGACCCTATGACATTCCCCCCCCCCCCCCCCCCCCCCGTTGATTAGTGGACTATCTCGGTACTTGGTAAAGAGTGACATACATATTGAAGTAAAAAATTTATTTTATTACATAAAATTTTGTTATACATAAATTACATGATTAAAATTGAAAAAAACAGAGACTCAGGGTGCGCCCAAGCAATATCTGTTATTACAAACATATAGACTGGTCTATGCCTCGACTAGTTTCCTCAAGAGGAATATTCTATAAAGCAAACAATATAATTAATATTATGCATACATAGTAGTTCAAACAGCCGTTTTAAAACATAAAAGAAGATAATGCAGAGAGAAATAGCTATTTATTTTTTACTTCAATATGTATGTCACTCTTTACCAAGTACCGAGATAGTCCACTAATCCTCGGGGGAGGGAATGTCATAGGGTCAGCATCAGTCACCATCACTTGTCCCTTTGCCCCCACCCTTTTTCGTCTGTAAGATTTACAGGTTTGTCAATATATGTGTGATGGAGTGAGGGAGCAGAGAATGAATCAGAATCTCAACATGTATTTAGGAGTCTTGACTTATGGGCTACCAAAAAGAAGCAGTACAATGGCCCAGATTCACAAAGGAGATACGACGGAGTATCTGAGATACTCCGTCGTATCTCTCAGAGTATCTATGCGACTGATTCATAGAATCAGTTACGCATAGATATCCCTAAGATCCGACAGGTGTAATTGTTTTACACTGTCGGATCTTAGGATGCAGTACCGCGGCCGCCGCTGGGGGGAGTTTGCGTCGTAAACCATCGTCGGGTATGCAAATTAGGAGTTACGGCGTTCCACAATGGTTTTTCGCGTTCGCTACGTCGCCACTAGTCTAGTTTCCCGTCGCAAAGTTAGTCGTCGTTTTGGGTGCCTTAACTTTAGACAGCAAATGTATTGCTGTCTAAAGTATGGCCGTCGTTCCCGCGTCGAAATCGAAAAATTCACGTCGTTTGCGTAAGCCATCTGGGAATACGGAATTACGCTACGTGCGTCGCCGTTCGGAAAAAATGACGTCACTTCGCGCAAAGCACGGCGGGAGTTACGAAACAGAGCATGCGCAGTAGGTCCGGCGCGGGAGTGCACCTAATTTAAATGGCACACGCCCATTTAAATTACGCTGGCTTACGCCGGAGGCCGCCGGCGTAGTTTTCATCGCAAGTGCTTTGTGAATCAAGCACTTGCGGCAGTGTAACGTATCTACGATACGTTATGCCGCCGCACTTCTACCTGAATCTGGCCCTATGTCTCTAACATTAATGAAGTGTCCAGAATACACCAGCCATGTACTAAATTATGTCACAGATTTGCCACTTTCACATATGAGAAAAAAGACAACAGTGGCAATGCAAATGAAGGGAGAAGACTATCAGAAGACTATGCAATGTTTTTCTCCTGTCAGTCAAGGACAGACTTCCATTATCACTCAGCTGTGGATACAGGAAGTATCACCATATTAACTTCCACTCCTGTCTGAGTTTTCTACTAAAGAGCTCATGTTTTAAGTCCAATAGATATGTGTTGCTATATTGTCCCAAGTCTCCATAAAGGAGGGGGGCGTTTCGACTCCTGAAATGCATTGGTTCCTTTTGTGCTACTGTCATATTTGTAAACTTTAATAAAGGACCTTTGTACTTTTGAGATGATCATTTGATGCTTCTTTTAGTACTTGTAGATTTCTCGATTCAGGTGAATCCCTTGCCTTAGGGGACCCCTGTTTTAGTGACGTTTTATAAAAAAAATACTCTACATAAAGTAAATCACATCATCACAAATTTTTCTGTGAATGTGTCATGTACCTGGTGATGGAGTCTGATGTGAGAAAGGCGATCTCTTACACCTCCAGCTCAGTACCTCTGAGTAACAGGAGGCACAATAGCCTGAAGTGGCACGAGTGCCTGGCAGTTCTTGTGGCAGCTGTAGAGAGGTCTGTGTGCACTTGGATGCAGGCTGGATCGTGAAGCAGGGCAGCAGGCATTGCAGGCTGGAAGGTCACAGGAAGCAAGCAATTGGCAGGCTGGAAGGTGGAAGACAGCAGGTACTTGGCAGGCTGTTGGAGCAGAGATGCCCTCCACAGGCTGGACACAAAGCAGAGTCAAGCAAGCAAGGTCAGTAACTAGCAGGCACGTCAGGAACAGAGCAGCAGGCAGAAGAGTAGTAAGGTTCAGGCTGGAATTGGCAATGGTAAGCAGAAAGCAGATAGGCAGAAGGATCAGGTAGGGATGTGGTCAAAGAGCAAGCCAGTGGTTGGTTCGGGCAGCGTTTAAGCGTGGTCAGACAGATAGCATAACAGCAACAAGAGATCAAGCTTAGGAATAAGTAGCAGGTAGCAAAATGCTGTAGACCATAAGGCAAAGTCCTAGTGCAGCAGAGGTGCTTAATAAGCCCACTTGCCAATCTAGAGACGGGTGTGTGCACATGTGCATTTGTACAAGCACGGGTCTGGCTAACAGGAATTCTCCGTCTGCGCATAACTATGCACCTATGCACATTTGGTCTTTCCTGACAATGGGCCTGGCTAATAGGAATTCTCTGACTGCACATAACTATGCGCCTGGATATATTTTGTCTTTCCTGACAGAATGCTAGCATCCCACGCAATAACTTCCAAATAAATTACCAATATGTACAGGACTTTTGATTCCAGCACCCACAAAGTAAGTTTTACAACACACACAAAGGAAAAAAGTACAAATGTTTTGTTTACAAATTAATGTATTAAAATCCCACCAAGTAATGCTGGAATCAAAAGTCATGTACATATGGGTATAGTTGCAAACAAGATCAAAAGAGCGCTAACTGGTCTAGCAAGTGAAACTAAATGATTAACAATCAGATAAATAATTAATGAATTAATAAATAGTAATGGTTACCGTATTTTCCGGCGTATGAGGCCCCGTACACACGACCAAACATGTATGCTGAAACTGGTCCGCGGGCCAGTTTCAGCATACATGTTCGGTCGTGTGTAGGCGCGAGCGGGCCGAATTCCAGCAAACATTTGCCCGCCGGGCCTTTTCCCAGCAGACAAATATTCCTGGACGTGTTTTAAAACCGTCCGCTGGAATCCTGCCCGCTCGGACATGTACGGTCGTCAGTACAGACCTACCGTACATGTCCGAGCGCCTGCCGTCCCTCGCATGCGTTGAATGACTTCGACGCATGCGTGGAAGCCTTTAAATGGCAGGCCCGCCCACGTCGCCACGGCGACGACGCGGACACGCCCCCCGTAGTGTTTACGCGCGGACTTCTGTACGATGGTTAGTACAACCATCGTACAGAAGCCCTCTGGCAGGCATGTACGGTGAAAACGGTCCGACGGACCGCTTTCATCGTACATGTTTGCTCGTGTGTACCGGGCCTAAGACGACCTTTTTTACTTAAAAATATGCCTCAAAAATCGGGGGTCGTCTTTTACGCCAGGATGCAGAGCCAGTCAGACTGCGGGCGATCCATTATTAAAAAGCCATGCCTCCTCCTCATGCTGTTGCGTGATAGGCAGAACACCCAGTTTCCCAGAAGAGCCTGTGTTTACTATTCCGCCTATCACGGACGTCCTCTTGTCCGAGGCCGAGGATGTCCGTGATATGCAGAACACTGAACACAGGCTCTGCTGGGAAACTGAGTGTTCCGCCTATCATGGAACAGGACGAGGAGGAGGCGCGGCTTTTGAACAATGCAGAAGGAAGAAAGCACAGGAGAGCGGGAGGAAAACCAGAGAGCACGGAGAAGGCACTGGAGAGCGGAAGAAGAGGCCGGAGATTCAGAAGAGACCCCCGAAGTCGGAAGAAGACCCCCGGATTTGCCTAATAAATTACTTTAAAAACCTGTGTAGTGTTTTTTTATTTACATTTTTCTTCCACCAGGTGAATGGGTAGGGGTACGATGTACCCCGTACTCATTCACATAGGGTGGGGGGCCGGCATCTGGTGGCCCCTTATTAAAGGGGGCTCCCAGATTCTGATTAGCCCCCCGCCCGCAGACTCCAACAACCAACGGCCAGGGTTGTCGGGAAGAAGCCCTGTCCTCATCAACATGGGGACAGGATGCTTT
This sequence comes from Rana temporaria, assembly GCF_905171775.1. Taxonomy (NCBI): domain Eukaryota; kingdom Metazoa; phylum Chordata; class Amphibia; order Anura; family Ranidae; genus Rana; species Rana temporaria. Next base: position 135,347,557 of record NC_053496.1, read on the forward strand.
GGGGTGGGGGCCGCAAGGCACCCCCTGCCCCAAAGCACCCTTCCCCCCATGTTGAGGGTATGCGGCCTGGTACGGTTCAGTAGGGGGGCCCTTTCCTGACCGGCCGGGCTGCGTGCTCGGATAAGGGTCTGGTATGGATTTGGGGGGGCGTTTCTTCGGCATAGGGGTTCCCGTTAAAATCCATATCTGACCTAAGGGCCTGGTATGCTCATGTAGGGGAACCCATGCCGGATTTTTATTTAAAATTTGTCGTGGAGTTTCCCCTCATGATAACAGTGGCAAGACTTTCCTCCCCTCTCCAAGGTCATCAAATCCGCAGCTAAAATGCAAAGGAACTGCTGAACAGCTGATTGAGAACTTGGCAAAGAAAACAGAGCTCCAAAACGCAACGCACAAGTGTGAATCTGGCCTAAAGGGCTATCATCTGGACCTCCCTTATAGAGTTACCAAGGTTCTCACTTTGACACTAGTAGCTTTTTTCATTTCCTAGATTTGCAGTTTATTATTTTATTTTATTTTTGCAATTCTCAGGATTAACTGGGTATAGGATTGTATATATGGTGGTTTTAATATATATGTATACTTTTTTTTTCTATTGGATGAACTAGATAGAGTGTTTGTCTTTTTTAATTCTAACTATGTAGAAACAAATATTAATGTATTGGGCAGTACAAGGCTGAATAAATTATTGTTTACTGAGCATGCTGGTCAGAAGGATAAAGCTGGGTGGTTACACAACAGGGTGCAATTCTATAAAACTAGAGCCAATGTAGCAACGTCCCTTACAATCTAACTTGCAAACTGGACAGAATGTTGTACATCAATAACTCATCGACAAGCATGCAGCAACATATAATTATGCATCTGCTAACCCTTCTTTACTTTTACCAGCTGCTCTCAGGTAATTATTAAGGGCATTCTATGCATGAATCTTCATTGTCATCAACTTAAAAAAGATACGAAGGACTTACCCTGCTTCCATCATCTTCCCACCTGAATTTGGGTTACCCTACCTACACACTTGCTATGCAGACTGTAATAAGTGGGGTGCCTGCTGGGACTTGTAGTTCTTCAAAAGCAGGTAACACATCAATGGAATATCCGGGACTATGAGCTCTACAGAGACAAGACATCTGTTGAGGGTGGGGGGTATGTGGCTTGTAGCTACAGTTAATTAACCTCCCTGGCGGTATGATTCTGTCTGGAATTACGTACCAAAAGCGGTACAATTATTTGCAAGGAAATTTGGCGTTTTATACTGTAGGCCTGTAATTTTTAGGAATAACTCACTTAAATCTGACCAAACAAGAATCTAATAGGCATCCCGGGTATGACATTTTTTTAAAAACAAAATGATAAATTATAATATAATAAATAATTATAAATAATTATAACAAATAATAATATAATTCTAATAAAAATTATTCAATAATGTAATCAACTCAAAATCACTGAAATTTTCTCAGTTGCAGAATTGTCGCTGTCATTTTTTTTTATTTGTATGACGAATTTCCCCACAAATCGCTATTGCACAATTCTGCAAGTGATTATAATTTATTATCGCTGTTTTCTAGCTCATCTAAAACTATTTTTGACATAAAAAGACACTTTTGGTTGCTATGGACAATCTACAGTTTGCAGGCAGAAAAAAAGGTTTTTATTATACAAAAGAACATGCAGGGCACTGGGCAGACCACTAGGGACAAGGGGGTGTGTGTTTTTTTTTACATACAGTACTGTAATCTATAAGATTACAGTACTGTATGTAAGGTGTTTGTTTACATTTTTGAATTTGGCGCCGATCTCCGCTCCCGTGCGTCGTAACGTCGCAGGGAACGGAGATCGGCGGCACAGGAGGACGCTGTGTGAATCGAGCGAGGTCCCGCTCGCTCACACAGCGCAGTGACATCGCTGGATCCAGGACAAGGTAAGCCAGCGCACGCTGCAGGCTCTGCATAGCTTACCCCGAGCGTGACTCGGGGATACCGATCGCAGCAGAAAAAATCCACCCCGAGTCACGCTCGGGGTTACCGCCAGGAGGGTTAAAGAAAAAGCTCCCTGAAATTGCACGCATTAAGTGTGTTTAAGACCAAAACTTGATTTTAAGCCATGGATACAGTGTGTATGCTTCAAAAACCCTGTCAAGGGGTTGTGTGTGACCCTGCTGGGTAGATTTACCCTATTTGTCTAGTTAACCATTGTCATGGGGACAGAAAGTAATGAGAAATCCAACATTGTTTAGCTAGCACTACAACCTGTGTCTTTTTTTTTCTCTTATTAATCATATTGTGTTGATATTTTCAAATCTATTATTTATGTATGTTTTCAGACCCACATCTATATTTATAAGCTCTTGTTAGCCCCAGTGAACTAATTGAATGCACGTGTTTGTAACAAAAACCATTATTAAGCATTGCATAGTGAAAACTGCAGGTTGATGTTCCTAAATGCAGAACAATGCACCTAGAGAAAACAAATCCTCTCATAAAGTTTTTGGGGGCACAGTGTTGGGCAAAGCTACAGAAGAAAGATATTAGGGATTGCTCATTTCAGATATTTGCAAAATGCACAAAAAGTATGACCAGGCACTGGGAGAAGGAAATACACTTCTGAAAAACATCACTATTGGGATCACCATGAAAAGGGATAGGGGCCTGAATTTGGCTATACAGAGTTAGAACTCATTGGCCCAGATTCACAAAGCACTAACGCCAACGTATAACAAGATACGCCGACGTAAGTGCAAATGTGCGCCGTCGTAGCTATGCGCTGGACCCACAAACTAAGATGCGCCTAAAAACAGGCTTCATCCCGCCAACGTAACTTGCCTACGCCGGCGTAGGGTGGGCGCACATTTTGGCTGGACGCATGGTGGCGCTCCCATTGATTAGCCATTCAAATATGCAAATGAGTGAAATACGGCGATTCACGAACATACGTGCGCCCGACGCAGTGCGCATAAGTTTTATGTCCGGCGTAAAGTTATTCCCCATAAAGGAGGTGCAACCCAGCAGCAGACATGCAAAGGTCTGCACCAGGGAACACAAGCCGGCGTATTTTACGTTGGACGTGTCTGGCTGGGCGTAGGTTACGTTCACGCCGTACGCAGTGATCCGGCGTAGTTTAGGCAGTTGTTCCGACGTGGTTGTGAGCATGCGCAGGGGGATGCGTCGACATCTTGGCGCATGCGCAGTTCGTGATATGTATCTGTCTGGCGCTCGGCCCATCATTTGCATGGGGTCACGCCTCATTTGCATGGCTCACGCCCACTTCAACCTACGCCGGCGTACGCCTTTGAAACCCAGCGCAGCGTTGGGAGCACTGGCTTGGTGAATTCCATGCTTGCCTCTCTGCGCTGCGTTGGCGTAGCGTACATTGTTTGCGCTAAGGCGGCGTAATGTGCGCCCGCTCTCTGTGAATCTGGGCCAATTAGAATACTGTGTCCAATTCTTAAAGTGATTTTAAAGGCAGAAGATTTATTTATCTTAATGCATAAAAAACCTTCTGTCAGCAGCCCCCCTCAGCCCCCTCGGATACTTAAAGGGGTTGTAAAGGAATTTTTTCCCCCCTAAATAGCTTCCTTTACCTTAGTGCAGTCCTCCTTCACTTACCTCATCCTTCAATTTTGCTTTTAAATGTCCAAATTTCTTCTGAGAAATCCTTACTTCCTGTTCTTCTGTCTGTAACTCACCACCGTAATGCGAGACTTTCTTTCTGGTGTAGAGAAAGCCTCTTGAGGGGGGAGGGAGCGAGCAGGCAAGTCAGGACACTCTCTACTTTGCAGATAGAGAAAGGAGCTGTGTGTTAGTGGGCGTCCTGATACTCCTGCTTGCCCCCCCCCTCAAGATTGAAGGAAGAGGTAAGTGAAGGAGGACTGCACTAAGGTAAAGGAAGCTATTTAGGGAAAAAAAATCCTTTACAACCCCTTTAACTGAGCCCTATCTAGATCCAGCGATGTTGCAGAAGTGCATTGGCTGCATGGAACTCCCCTCCGCATTAACTCCTGCTGCTGTCAATCAAAGTCAGTCAGCCAATGAGGAGAGAAAGAGGGCAGGGCCAGGCCGTGGCTGTGTCTGAATGGACACAGGGAGCCATGGCTTGGCTCATGTGCCCCCATCGCAAGCTGCTTGCTGTCGGGGCATTCGGCAGGAGGGAGGGGCCAGGAGCACCAAAGAGGGACCCAAGAAGAGAAGGATCTGGGCTGCTCTGTGGAAAACCACTGCACAGGGCCTGTAAGTATAACATTTTGTAACTAAAAAGAAAAGAGACATCGGTATCACTTTAAGAGACAGGTAACATAAATAATGATGGCAGAGAGCATGGATAATAGGGCGCTCTGTGTAAGGTGGACCTTCTCATGAAAAAAGTTAATGGTGTGGCCCAGGCAGGGTATGAATTGGGGAGGTGGTGTCTGGTAAAGCACCTCAGCAGCACTCCATAAGAGGGAAGAGCACTCTAGTAGAAAAACACTTCAAAGATGTGTAAGGTATACAAGCTCATCAATACAGTATATGTGTATGACATCCAGCAGGAGGGTTTCCTTTAGGATGTGACAGCCACCAATGATAACCTGACCGGCCAGCAGTGGAGAGCTGTGTGTAGAAATCCAGAAAGGGCAGCCACGCTGTCAGGACCAACAGGGAACGCAGATACCTAGAAGTGGCGACACAGGGGGCAGTGATACATTTTAGAGCATGCGCGTTAGCTCCTTCTTCATAACCTTGGTTATAACTGACCCTGGATCTATACTATAAAGTAAGCTTATTACCTTAGAGTAGTACTCAATATAATTGGTCAGTCTGCCCTATATATGACTCTTCTTTAACCATCTACAGCACAGGTGTCAAACACAAGGCCCGCGGGCCGAATCCGGCCCTCTAGGCCATTTCATGTGGCCCTCACACCTCTGCTGCAGCTGCAGGAGAGCTCAAGCCCTCCTCTTGTCCTACTCCAGACCCTTACTTTCTGCTTTCAAGCAATGCATTCAGCTTCTTCCCAGCAGCAGCATAAGGAAAGGGGGGTGCACTGTGATGTAAGGGAGAGTGGCGGACACAACTTCTGATGGTGGGGTGGCTCTTGACATCTAATGTAAGGGGAGAGGATGCACTGGACATCTAATCTTACAGATACAACCAGTCCTTTTAAGGGCAATAATAATGCTTGTGCGGCCCACAATGAAATTGAGTTTGATGCCCCTGATCTACAGTATGTGTCTTGGGCTTTGATATATTATTGGGCTTTTGATCTATTCTCAGCTGATGGCTATCTCGGGACCTGGCTCGCGTTGTACAAATGTACATGGATATATCTCTTGTTAAAGGAAAATGGATATGTGAGCTGTCCCTATTGAGGTACTTTGTTGGTCATATTAATTATATTAGTCACATATTGCATTGATAGCAGATACTAGCCCCTAATATTTTATATATTTTAAGCCTATCTCCTCAGTTCTTTTCCTTTCCAGCACAATAGATCTGAACTGACAATCAGAACCTCCTTTACCTGTTACACACAGGTTCCTATTTTAGGGAAAACTAAGTAGCTTTCTTTCACTGTTTTTCCTTATGTCTGGCTAGCTTTTGCCTGTTTTTGTCATGCGTCATCTGACAGTCCCCTCCTCATTCATATAGATACCGTATACCAGTGAGTTAATACTAATGCTCCATATCCTGGTGACCTACTTTCTGTGCCCGCCCGGGTGGATTTTTGTGCGTAGATGCTGTGGCGTTGAGCTATATTTGCACAGTAGATCAATATTTTTGTTTTTACTATGTTTAAATATTGTTGTTATCCTTCTTCTTTTTTTCCCCAAGTCTTTGGCAAAAAAAGACAAAATAAAACATCATACACATTGAATCAAAATAATAAAGCAGCTTCAAAATCCACTCACATTACATACATGGTAGAGTAGCCATCAATTCAAAATAGCAAATTAGAAGAATTAAAAATTAAAAAAAATTATATTTTGGTTCAGATCTCAACAATACCATTTATCAAATGAACCATTCAGCAATAAACTTAAGTCCCCCCCCCCCCCCCCATAAGCATTAGATGTCGTATATGGCTTATCCAGCCACTTTGTCCAGACTTTATCAAACTCACTAGGACAACCCCTATTCATGTAGGTATCTCTATACAATGGATGATTATTATTTACCAATTGTTTCCAGTATAAGAGCGTAGGAGAAGGTTGTTTCCAATACAAAGCAATAGCTTTTCTCACATAAAAAAATGTAATATTAGCAAACACTTGCTCTGACACTGTAGGAAGAATAGCCTCCACCAGACCTAACAGACATACAGACATTGAAACCGGCAAGGGAACAGAGGTAATAGAACTTAGCAAATCTAACACTTCTTCACAAAAAAATAGCTATATGTGGACAGGTCCAAAATATGTGTGAGAAATCCTCCTGAACTGCTCCACATTGCCAACACTCAGAAGACCACTCAGGATTTATCTTCCAAAGTCGGGATGGTGTAAGATAAGCTCTATGTGCTGATTTAAATTGGATCATACGGTGTCTCAAAGACACCAAAGATTGCAAGGGAAAATTCCACACACTCCACCAATCTTCCATGTCCAGATCTGGTATGTCTCCCACCCACTTCCCTCCCCCCAAGACCCTCCAATGGCAATAGGGAAATTAGATTAAGATGCGAATACAACCTGGAGGTGGACTTCTCCATGCATTCAGACCTAAGCACTGATTCTAGAGTGGATTGTGTAACCATTAAATTATCTTGTGGAAACTGGGCATGAAATGCAGGAGAAAGCAGTAAATATCTAAATACTGTAAGTGAGAACCAGGCAAGCTAAAAGTTGAGGATAGTGTAGAGACATTTTCTGATCAGTAACCACCTGAGAAAGTAGTTGGACATTGTGTTTAGTCCCTGTGATAGGCTCTGATAATTTATAAAAATGAGGAAGGGTAGGATTTAGCCATAAAGGGGCATTTGAAGAAATCGCTTCTTTGGGAAAATGTTCACATCTAAGGCCAGCCTCCCAAGCTTGAATAGTGTTGAACATTGAAGCAGTCAACTGGTAGGGTGCCCTATGCCCCCTAAATACAAGTACCTTAAGAGCTTATATAGAGCCTACCATCGCCGCTTCTAACCGGGTGGAGAAGCTGGTTAAATCCGGGCTCAACCACCGTGCGGCCATAACCAGCCGAGTGGCCAAAAAATATTTATGTAGATCCAGAAACGCTAAACCACCCTGATCACAAGGACGCATCAGGGTGGTTAATTTATATCGGGGGTTCATTTGATCCCCATATGAAAGATGAAAAAAAGTTGATTTAATCTTGTAAAAAAAAAAGGAGCCTGAGGAGACAATGAGGAGAGTGTCTAAAAGGGTACTTTTTTTTTGGTATAATTTTCACTTTTAAAAGGTTAATACGTCCCAATAAGAATAATGACTTTAAGCTTTAACCCAATATCTCCTAGGATCAGAGTGAAATTCAAGGAAATAAATTCAGAGGCTTGGCAAGAGATTATTACTCCTAAGTACTTGAAGTTCTCCACCCACTGCAATGGATTATCATTTGAAGCCATACTACGGTACCGAGGTATCTATTGGGAACAACAAGCCCAATTTACCTTCAGTCCAGTGACGGTTGAAACATAATCCAATATGTGTAAAGCTCCTTGAAGAGAGGGTCCAGCATCATTCAAAAATAATAAAAGATCATTTGCATACAGTGCTAGCCTCTCCTCTAACCAACCAATCTGCAACCTTCTAATATTGGACGAAGTTTGAAGAGCTTCTGCCACAGGTTCTATAGCAATAGCAAAGAGGGTTGGAGACAGAGGGCAGCCCTGCCTAATTCTCCTAAAAAATAAAAATGAAGCTGACAATCCTCCCCGTATTTCCACTGCTGTGGGATGTCTATACAGGACCTGCAACCATTTTATGAATACTATTGGAAAGCCCATTCTGCAGAGCACTTCCCACAGAAAGGGGCATTCAAGAGTGTCAAAAGCCTTCTCTTTATCAAGAGAGGCAACCAACCTAGAACCGATATTAGTATATAATCTTCGCAGATTCACATCAGTGGCTCTACCAGCCATGAACCCCGTCTGGTCTGGATCAATAATGCTAGACATCATAGATTGTAATCATTGGGAAATAAGTTTGGTCAAATACTTGAAATCTACATTCAAGAGAGTAATAGGCCTACAAGAGGATGGATATTTTGGGAGCTTATGAATTAAGACTATATGGGCATGGCTCATTGAGTCCGGCAAAGCTCCCTCTTTTAAACAATTCGAGAAAAGTGTGGCCAATAAAGGAGCAAGTAGATCCCCATGGGCCTTGTAGAATTAAATTGGAAGGCTGTCTGGTCCCGGCTTACAAATGTCTCCCTCACTTTGTCTGATAACCAAGCCAATGCTACTAAGCTACTAACTCAGTTGGCTGGAAATCAGGAGTCAACTGGGATGTATATAATTTCTGATAGAATTGACAAAAAATCTCAAGAATTTTGGGCTGTGTAGAAACCATATCTCCTGAGGGGGCACGTATTTCCGAAATTGGAATATTAGACTGTTCACATTTAGCCATCATGGCCAGAAAATGGCCATTACGATCCCCCTACTCGAAAGACTTATGCTTATTTTTATATAGATCCCTCTTTGTAACCTCAGCCATATACAAATGAAAGGCCCTTTTGCCATGGAGTAAAGCATTGAAATTAGCCTCTGAAGGATCCACAGCATATTGGGCTATTGTTTCATCAACTGTGACCTGCAAAAGATCACTGTTTGCTCACTGGGCCCTATTAACCACTTTAATAACGGATATATATTAAAGGAGGCCTATAGGCCTATGTAGGCCATGCAGGCCTATAGGCCTTAAAAGCATCCCACATTATTGATGGAGTGGAAGACCTTGCATTAAATTCCCAGTACTCTGTTAGAAGGGAAGGAATTTTATTAACCACATCTAAATTTGAAATCCAGTGGGTTCCCAATCTCTACTGGCCTGGATCCCGACAATTATGGAGATGAAGTGTGAGAATTAACGGAGCATGATCAGATAACCCACCATGCAAATATTTAACATCTATTTAATATCTACCATGTCTGCTAATATAGCCAAATCAATGAAAGCTAGATCTATATGGAAGGCAGTCTTATACGAGGTTGAAAAACAAGAATATGATCTAGTTAATGGGTTTTTCCATCGCTTAAGCCTCAGCCAGGCCTACTGTCTGGGCCCAGGTCGAGAGCTCTCCATAAAAATACTTAGGAGGGATTGGTCTATCCAAACCAGGGTCAATATATATGTATATCTGTGTGTCCCAAGCGTGTCACGATCCTACGGGGTAAAATGACCGCACCAGCCAAGCAGACTCTGGCTGGAAAAAGCGCCCAGAGGCAATACAGTTCGCATGAGTTGCGCTATACAAGTCATTCATTCATTCATTCATTCAAGTATAGCATTGACATTTCCCATTAACAGTAACTTAGCTGGACCATACAAAGAGATTTTTTCTGAGAGACTATATAATAAAGTCCCTGTAAAAGTAGGTGGGACATATGCACTGGCAAATATATATCTCTGGTCCCACAGCAGAAACAAAGCCAAAACATATTTACCTTGAGGGTCTGAAAATACATCTTCCACCAAACATGGTAAAGATTTACTAATCAACATCGAGACCCCTCTAGAGAACGTAGAATATGTAGCGTGATAAGCCTTCTGCACGCAAGGTTTCTTAAGTGCCAAAAGCTTACTGCCCATAAGATGGGTTTCTTAAAGTAGAACTTATGTGGAGAATATGTTTTCAAATATCTAAATAACAGTGCTCTCTTAAATTTTGAATTAAGGCTACAGACATTCCAAGAAAGATAGAAAAAACTTCTTTGTCACGTGATGTCATTCAAGAAGTAAAAAACCTAATGCTTAAATAATAGATGGCATTGTAAAATAATGGATCTTAAAAGCAGCAAACATTTGAATAAACACATTTTGTATAAGTAAAAAAGACACAATGGCCCAGATTCAAGAAGCACTTGCACGGGAGCAAGTGTGATTTGCGCCGTGCAAGTAGTGATTTGCTCCCAGGCAAATTTGCGGCTGATTCTGTAAACCAGTTAAGCCTGAAATTCTGCCATTTTCCCGCGCACGCAGCCTCGCTGCTCCGGCGCAATTATTGCGCAATTTTGCGCGGGTGTAAGTTGCGCCTTCATGGAATTCCCTCAGCGAATATGCAAATTAGGTACTGCCGATGATTCAGAAACATGTGCGTGTGATGCGCATCTTGCGCTGGAAGCGCGCAAGCTTTTTTCCCCGGGCAAACTTGCTCCTGCTAAAAGCAGGGGCAAGTTAGCAAAAGATGGCCAAATGTCATCTGCAGGAGCGCGCAACTTCAGCAGCACCTAGACAGACGAGCTGAACAAGCAGAGCACCCACATTTTCGGGACCTCACATCTGTGCACCAACATGCCAGGGGCAGCTATGGTTCTTGATATTCTATTGACTGAGCCGACTCGTAGGAGGGCACGGGAGAGGATTTACAGAGGGCGCTACAACCTTTTTGAGATGAGTGATAATGAGGTGTATCGCATGTTTCGCTTCAGCCCTGAAGTCATCCTTGAGTTGGTAACAATCCTGCAGGATGACATCAGCAGCCCGACCCATCGGGGACAGGCAGTGCAGCCACTGGTGAAGGTAGTGGCAACCCTTCATTTTTTGGCAAGTGGCTCATTTCAGCGCACAGGTGGAATGGTGGTGGGGATGTCCCAATCCAGCATGAGCAGGTGTGTGCACCAAGTGATCCCTGCAATACTCAAAAGCATGGGCACACAATTTATCAAACCAACCACGGCTGACCTGCGGCAGAAGGCAATCAGTGATTTTTATGAAATAGCCAGATTCCCACGCACTGTGGGTGCAATAGATTGTACCCATGTGGCACTACGCCCCCCCGGCTCCTCAAGCATATCTACTGCAACAGGAAGCATTGGCATTCGATAAATGTGCAGGTGATTGTGGATGCACATGGCCTCATATGGCATGTCCGTGCCAAACACCCAGGGTCAAGCCATGACAGTTTTATTTACCGACACAGCCCCATCCCAACCGAGTTTGACCAGAACATGTATGGAGACAGCTGGCTGATTGGTGAGTGACATGGGTGTCAGGTATGACTGCCCCCCCCCCCCATGATGCAGACATCACAAGGGGCACATGCACGACTAAAATCCTCCTGTCTTTTCCCTTCCAGGTGACTCTGCATATGCCCTGGGACCTCACATGATGACCCCATTTCGTAACCCTCAAACACCAGGAGAGGAAAGATTTAACGAAGCCCATGCACGTACCCGTGCGGTGGTCGAGCGCACATTTGGCATCCTTAAATCTCGATTCAGATGTCTGGATAAATCAGGGGGGACCCTGTTGTATTCAACCAACTTTGTGTGCCAAATCGTCGGGGCATGTTGTATTCTCCACAATTTTGCTGAGAGAAGGGGCATGCACATTGAGCTACGCAATGACCTTACCCCCGAACCACGCAACCCCCCCCCCCCCCAATAAACACTACCGGATCTTCTGAGGGAAGAGCAATCCGGAATGGTCTTGTGGAACGTCTCTTTGCACATTAAACACACCCTGATCTTGTCACAAGTATAATGCATGTATGCACACCACTGTAGTCCCTAGCACACACACGACACATGCACCCCAAATTGGATTAGACCCAACAATACCCCATGGTATTAGGGAGCAGCAACGCCGCGTCAAGGCTCCAATTATGTTGCTGTCCATTCATACACCTTTCACATGGCAGAGGGTGACACCCCTTTTCCAGCAGGAGTGCCACCCCCCCCATTCACACACCAGTCACACTGTAGTATACACTCCTCACCGTGTGTAGGGACTACAAATAAATATAAAAGCTCATATTCTGAGCATCTAACAAAAAAAATAAAACTCATATTCTGAGCATATAATAATTGTTCAAATTATATCATTTTTTTGATTTCTTCTTTGGGCCAAGGGTGCCCCGGCTCTGGCTCCTCAATCTCCGTGGTGCGGAGGAGGCATGGGGTGGGGATGGAGGGGGGGAGGAGCATCAACCCCTACTTCCAGACTCCTCGCAGGTGGTGGCTGCATGCCCTCCATGGCATTGGCCAGGCGGGCGAGGATGGTGTTGGTCTGGGCCAACATCCGCATTTGGCGGGTGGTGGTGTCCCGCTGATGACGGCGGGTAACTCTCCCCTCCTCCCGCACTGCAGCGGTGTTGGCCTGCACAGCAGCGGTGTTGGCCTCCACCGCAGCTGCCATCCTGCTTAATAAAGCGGGGGCGTTCTCCTGAGCCACCAAGCAGGTGACTATGGCCTTGGAGTTGCCACTTATTTCAGCCAGGCTCTGTGAGACATGTTTGTCCCGGTCTGCATGCAGGGTGAGGGCATGCTGCACAGAGGTGGAGGTGGATGCCATGCTGTCCGCCAGACGTCTAACATCTCCCACCATGGCCCCTATATGGCGGGTCTGCAGGGCCTGCTCCTCCAGCAGACCGTCACGGAGGCTGGAGGATATATGCCTGGTTTTGGACAGAGCCTTCCTGGGAGGAGAGGCTCGGGCACGGACAGAGGGAGAAGGGGAGGGGTCCACAATGGAGGGGCTTGCCCTGGAGGGGCTTGCCCTGGAGGGGGATGAATCCTCCTCCAAAACCACTTCCTCCACCATACTTGGCCCCGGTAGGATCTCCTCCTGGACCAGCATTGCCATAATGTCCATGGGGCCTGACTGGACCCCTGGCTCAGGTATGGATGGCGTGGGTCGCCCCGCAGCCGAAGACGGCCCAGCTTCATCATCCTCATCACCACCTGTGGATGACACCAAAACGAAAGATTTTGCTGGTGCAACACACTGCTCACATGTTCACTTCTACCCCCTCCCATGATGCACAGCAGATATGAAACAAAAATAATAGTTCCATCTTCACTTCTACCCACAAATATGTTCACTTCTACCCCCTCCCATGATGCACAGCAGATATGAATCAAAAATAATAGTTCCATCTTCACTTCTACCCACAAATATGTTCACTTCTACCCCCTCCCATGATGCACAGCAGATATGAAACAAAAATAATAGTTCCATCTTCACTTCTACCCACAAATATGTTCACTTCTACCCCCTCCCATGATGCACAGCACATATGAAACAAAAATAATAGTTCCATCTTCACTTCTACCCACAAATATGTTCACTTCTACCCCCTCCCATGATGCACAGCAGATATGAAACAAAAATAACTTACCAGTCCCCAAGTTCCCAACAGTGGAGTCGTACCCTGCAAGTCCCTCCACCTGCTCCTGCACAAAAGTTTGGGCAATAAGCTCCTCCTCATGATTTAGGCGGATCTTACATCGTGGTCCACCTCCCGTGCCACCGGTATGTTTTCGGATAAGAGCCAGTTTATCCCGGACCCTGCGCCTCATATCATTCAGTTTTTTTCTGGATGTCATCCCAGGAACGATCTTCATTACCCAGGGCATTGATGTCCAGGGCTATGGCTTCAAAGATAGCCCTCCTTTGGGCAATGGTGGTGTTTGCCCGCTGGGCACCATATAGGAGTTCTTTATGTTGCTGGAGTGCAGCAATTAGGATGTCCATCTCCGCAGCCACGAAGTTTGCCTTTCTTTTTTTAGTTCCTTTGGGAGGTGCCATCTCTTCAAAATGGGCTGAATTTCCTTGCTCAGGGGGGGTTGGAAAAAGCAGGATGAAATTCAGCAAAGAACCTGCGCAAGTCTGCTCCTATTTATTTGCTCAGTGCAAGCAGCTGAGCAGGATTTGCCCTGAAAGTATGCTAGGCGCAGTTTGACGCATGCGCAGACGGCAGCGCTATAACTGCGCATGCGCGCGCCCGGCGCAAACCTCTGCTGAGCCGAAAAATCCTCATTTACATAGGGGCACACCCACTTTCACTTGCGCGGCCTTGCGCCCTAAGCTTTGCCTTAAACAGGAGCAAATTAAATGAACAAACGATTCCTGAATCAGGTGGCAATTTGGCAAAATTGCCCCAGCGCAGAGAAATTCAGCTGAGCAGCTCATGTGTAAGTAATGGGCAAATCTACCTGAATCTGGGCCAATGTGTATAAGTAACCAACAAACAGACACGCCCTCCCTGTCTTTCTCCAATGCCATCCAAAAAAGCAAAAACAAGGAGGCATGGAGAAGGCCTTATCCCAAAATGTACCAAAATAGGCAACTATTATCTACTTGTCCTATATGTAAAAAAATAAAAGGGGGGGGCAAGGGGGTTGGAATGACCGCAAAAAAACGATTCCCTCCTACCACCCCAGATCTATATTCTGGGGCAGGAGGAAGGGGCTGTGGTTCTTCTTTAGATATATTTTTGTGGTGGTCTCATGTATCCCGATGAAGCAATTCCGGATAAACACAGTGGCACATGATGACCTGTAGCTATATTATCTAGCAAATATTGTCAACAATTATTGGTGTATAAACTTGTATGGTTTATCTCAGCCATAAGCACATCATTTATATATATATGATTTGTACTTTCCATGTTTTATAGTCCGAGTTTTTGTTTTCTTTTTTCTCTAATATACACACCACGGATGATAGTGTCATTTATATATATAGCAATACATGTGACCAGTTTCTCCATACAGAAGGAGCCTTGAAGCTGTCAACAAAAGATTTTGCAAGAAGTATTAAATAACTTGCAGTTGGCATGTTTAGTACTTTTTACCTGTGTCATTCCATTTTATTACACATAACTTAATTTCTGAACTTATTTGTTTTGGTTTCTATTTATGTATGGATTGCATGGGTTGTTACCAATTTCACGTCAATGGCACCTTTAGGATTATATTTACCTTGAAAAATGGTGGTGTCCAATACATATTTTACCTGCTGTATTTGTTGGAGTCTTTAGTAAATTTGCAAGCCAGTATTGTTATTTTTATATATTATTGTGTATGCATATGGAAGGTGGCTTGGAAGGCCCCTCCCAAACTAATTCGGCTTAGGGCTCTGCTTGATCCTAATTCGGCTCTGTGCTGTGCCCATTCTGGTATCATTTTCTGTTTTTTTTTGGAGGAACCTTAAACTCCTCCAGTCCACCGGCCCTATCCAATGAAAGTGCCATGCTAGCCAATAAGGCACACTCAATGGACAGGGACATGCTAGGTGGAAAGGGATGAACACTATCCCAAGTTGAAAAGTTGATGCTTTTGTAGTGAGGTAAAAAGGAATTTTGAAGGAACAAAAGGGAATTTTCCTTAGTGACAGATTGCACCAGTATGAACTGGAAGGTGAATGCTATATAGTTCTTTCCCTGAAGAAATGTATTAGCTGCATCAACAGTGCATCCACTAACATTTATCCTAATATAGCATACAGGCACTGCCGTACACGGTATTCAACTCCAATGTAAGGTAAATGAAAGACAGGATTCAGCATATGAGCTGAAGCTGAAGTTATCATTCATTTACCTTACACTGGAGTTGAATACAGTGTGCGGTGGTACCTGTATGCTATATTTAATCTTGGAGCATGGTGTGCTCTATCTCTGCCAACACCTGAATAAGGCCTCGTACACACGATAGGTTAAACAGAGGACATCGGTCTGATGGACCGTTGTCATCGGTTAACCGATGAAGCTGACTGATGGTCCGTCGCACCTACACACCATCGGTTAAAAAACCGATCGTGTCAGAACGCGGTAACGTAAAACACAACGGCGTGCTGAAAAAAACTAATTTCAATGCTTCCAAGCATGCGTCGACTTGATTCTGAGCATGCATGGATTTTTAACCGATGGATGTGCCTACTAACGATCGTTTTTTTCACATCGGTTAGGAATCCATCAGTTAAATTTAAAACAAGTTGGCTTTTTTTTAACCGATGGTTAAATAACCGATGGCGCCCACACACGATCTGTTTTGACCGATGAAAGCGGTCCCTCAGACCGCTGTCCTCTGTTTAACCTATCGTGTGTACTAGGCCTAAGAGTGTAAACCCGAGAGACTGATACTGCAGGCTTGAAGCAGTGCCAATCTGCTAAGGTATTTGTGAGAACATACATCCTACATTATAATAGTAACTGTCATAAATAATTAGTGCCCTAATATAATAGAAGATAAACAAGAATTGATACACAATGATAAACTGCACCATAGTAAAGCAGATTTTTATCACATTAGGAGGGCTAAATAATGCCTACAAGATGATGTGGGAAAAAGCATAAAAGCACGTATTCTGTATGGCAGAAAACATTGTATCTAGGAAAGCATAAGTGCAAAAGTGTTTTAACATCAAATATTTATATGGCACCAGTACATGCTAAAGCTTGTATAGTAGAATGGAAGAAAAATACACAGAGCACACAGTTAAGTCTGCATTATGATTATAAATAGATCATACATGATCGGTTATGACAAACAGTAGAAAGTTCATAATGATCTACCACAAGGAACAACAGGCCAATGTCTTACCAAAAGGTACATTATAACATACTACATACCAAAACCCAATCTGACCTATAAAAAGCCTGTTGCCACATCTTCAGTCTATTATCAACCAAATACTAATAATAGTATTCTCATAATTATAAGATCCCTTAGGTATTTTTTTTCTGGCTTTGGAGAGGGTATATCCAGTAGACGTGTACATTAGTTTTCGTCCGAATGCATTTTCGTCAAAATTTGGGGTATTTTCGTTATCGTTTAAACAAATGAAAACGAACGCAAAGAATCTGAAATCCGGAAGATCCGACTTAAAAAATGCTTTATTTTCGTTTTCGTTGCTACAACAGTTCAATATAGATAGGAGATTCGACATGACGCTGACAATAGCAATCTGTGTCTATCGAACCTGTGGTCGAATGTGCCTAACTTTAACCCTATTAGTCAAAGATTATTCTACATGGAGAGGAAAGATTCGACATAGAGAGACAGTATTGGGGTAGACCATTCGACATGAACGACAAAAATTCGACGAAGCAGCGAAAAACATACAAACATTGAATCTGTCATTGAAGGCTTATGATGTCTGTCGAAAGTTCTAAGAAGATTCGACAAGCAGCTAAACTGTACGACACCGCAATCGTACATTTCCGGTCAAATGCTCGGCCCATAGGCTATAAAAGAATTCGAATGTTGGTTGACTAGTAATAATAATTTATAAATATTGTTATTACTAGTGTCATACAACATTAGAATTCTTCTATAGCTTGTAGGCGGAACATTCGACCGAAAATGTACAATTGCGGCGTGGTACAGTTTAGCTCAGGGGTCTCCAAACTTTTTACTTCGAGGGCCACATTCTATATTTTACACATATTCGCGGGCCGGAAACATAATTTATAAATAAATCCACAGAAGAAGAATAGAATAGAATTTGACTTACTGCTGACAGCAGGATTGGATGGTGCTCCTATATTCTTTGCTGGCACCTAAACGCTGGAGCATCATGCAGCGGGGCTAAACTTCCAGCGTGCATGAGGCTTTACATCCGTGTCACCATCATCTGTGTCCCCATCAGTCTTCCCATTCATCTGTGTCCCCATTTATCTGTGTCCCCATCATCTGTGTCCCCATCAGTCTCCCCATCCATCAGTCTCCCCATCCATCAGTCTCCCCATCCATCTGTGTCCCCATCCATCTGTGTCCCCATCCACCTGTGTCCCCATCAGTCTCCCCATTCATCTGTGTCCCCATCAGTGTCCCCATCCATCTGTGTCCCCATTCATCTGTGTCCCCATCAGTGTCCCCATCCATCTGTGTCCCCATCCACCTGTGTCCCCATCCACCTGTGTCCCCATCATCTGTGTCCCCATCATCTGTGTCCCCATCAGTCTCCCCATCCATCTGTGTCCCCATCTGTGTCCCCATCCATCTGTGTCCCCATCCACCTGTGTCCCCATCATCTGTGTCACCATCATCTGTGTCCCCATCAGTCTCCCCATCCATCTGTGTCACCATCATCTGTGTCCCCATCAGTCTCCCCATTCATCTGTGTCCCCATCAGTGTCCCCATTCATCTGTGTCCCCATCAGTGTCCCCATCCACCTGTGTCCCAATCCACCTGTGTCCCCATCATCTGTGTCCCCATCAGTCTCCCCATCCATCTGTGTCACCATCATCTGTGTCCCCATCAGTCTCCCCATTCATCTGTGTCCCTATCAGTCTCCCCATTCATCTGTGTCCCTATCAGTCTCCCCATCCATCTGTGTCACCATCATCTGTGTCCCCATCAGTCTTCCTATTCATCTGTGTCCCCATTCATCTGTGTCCCCATCAGTCTTCCCATTCATCTGTGTCCCCATTCATCTGTGTCCCCATCAGTCTTCCCATTCATTTGTGTCCCCATTCATCTGTGTCCCCATCAGTCTCCCCATCCATCTGTCTCCCCATCCATCTGTGTCCCCATCAGTCTCCCCATTCATCTGTGTCCCCATCAGTCTCCCCATCCATCTGTGTCCCCATTCATCTGTGTCCCCATCTGTCTCCCCATCCATCTGTCTCCCCATCCATCTGTGTCCCCATCAGTCTCCCCATTCACCTGTGTCCCCATCAGTCTCCCCATCCATCTGTGTCCCCATCCATCTGTGTCCCCATTCATCTGTGTCCCCATCAGTTTCCCCATCCACCTGCGTCCCCATTCATCTGTGTCCCCATCATCTGTGTCCCCATTCATCTGTGTCCCCATTCATCTGTGTCCCCATTTATCTGTGTCCCCATCCATCTGTGTCCCCATCCATCTGTGTCCCCATTCATCTGTGACCCCATCATCTGTGTCCCCATTTATCTGTGTCCCCATCCATCTGTGTCCCCATCCATCTGTGTCCCCATTCATCTGTGTCCCCATTTATCTGTGTCCCCATCCATCTGTGTCCCCATCCATCTGTGTCCCCATTCATCTGTGTCCCCATTCATCTGTGTCCCCATCAGTCTCCGCATTCATCTGTGTCCCCATCAGTCTCCCCATTCATCTGTGTCCCCATCAGTCTCCCCATTCATCTGTGTCCCCATCAGTCTCCGCATTCATCTGTGTCCCCATCAGTCTCCCCATTCATCTGTGTCCCCATTCTTCTGTGTCCCCATCACTCATTAGGCTATCCCCACAAATTGGTGTCCCCATTAGAGCCCCCCCCATCATTTATCCGAGTCTCCCTGCACATTTGTGTCCCCATCACAGCCCACCCCCGCCTGCATATTTGTGTCACCATTAGAGCCATCAGCCCCCCTCCTCACATGTTTGTGTCCCCATAAGAGCCACCAGCACCCCCACATTTGTGTCCCCATCAAACCCCACAGATATTTGTGTCCCCATCAAAATCATCAGCCCCCCACATTTGTGTCCCCATCAGACCCCACAGATATTTGTGTCCCCATCAGAGTCATCACCCCCCCCCCCCCCATATATATATATTTATGTCCCATCAGTCATCAGCCCCCCCCCCCCACATTTATGTCCCCATCAGTCATCAGCCCCCCCCCCCCACATGTATGTCCCCATCAGAGTCATAAGCGCCCCAAAATGTGTGTCCCTATCAGTCTACAACCCCCCCTCCACGTGTGTCCCCAGCAGAGTCATCAGCCCCCCAAAATTTGTGTCCAAATCGGTCTGAAGACCCCCTCCACGTGTGTCCCCATCAGAGTCATCAGCCCCCAGATGTTTGTGCCCCATCAGCGCCATTCAACCCACCCCCACTCAAGTGTATCAGCCCCCCTCCTTGCATGTGTCCAGCGCGTCTCCACTCTCCGTCACTGGCTGTGCAGACCTGCTGCATCTCCCGACTCCCGCCCCGCTGGTATTGCACACTCGTTACTGGTTAACAGCGAGGCGGGAGGCGGGAGCAGGGAGGCGGCAACGGGTCTGCCCTAAACACCTTATTGGCTGCTGGGATGCCGTGGTCCCAGCAGCCAACACACACAGTGAGATGCCGGGAGGGATTGCGGGACCTGCGCTGCATATTGCCTGGGGCGAATATGCAGCGCAGATTCCACAACTAACAGGTGGACTAAGGAGTCACGCTGCGGGCCGGAAGAAATGGCCTGGCGGGCCGGATGTGGCCCGCGGGCCGTAGTTTGGAGACCCCTGGTTTAGCTGCTCCGTGAATCTTTTTAGAACATTCGACAGACACCGTCAGCCTTCAATGACAGATTCAACCCTAATTAATTCGTATTTTCAGACAATTTTTTTTTTAAACTAAACAAAATAAATCATACATTTTTTGACGAAAACGAAATTCCGAAATGAAATATTTCAGTGTGTACATGTCTAATATCTAGATACACAAGGAGATTGAAACAAATCCCTATACAAAAAGAACCTGAACCTCACAATGAGCTGGGATGTCAGCGGCAGTAGCAGAACTGCATTGGTGGATGAGCCAGGGTGCTGCTTATCAACTGTGATGGAAGGACACCCAGAACCACCTTTGTCAAACCTCTTTTGACAAAGGGGCTGATTGGCACCCTAAAACACGTTACCTAGGCAATAGATCGTCCCGGGCATGACGTCACTCTCTGTTCCATGCTCCATGGTGGTTCCAGATGTCCTTCCATCACAGCTGATGAGCGGAACCCTGTTTGTTGGTTAAATTATACTACGGTTAACTATAAATGTGGCATTGATCATTTTTGGGAGGCCTTAAATGCCACAATATGTGGTTTATTCATGTCACCAGTATGTGCTTCTAGGAAGGGCAATAGAGATAAAATATACCAAGGATGAGCACAGTTGCAGGTGAATAAAGTGTATATACTAACACTGTCCTCAGCTGCATTGCAGTCATGGAGGTACAGTCAGAGGTCATATTAAGCTTGCAAGAGGGACCCAAAAACACATTCTTTATCAAGTGCAGCACATTTTGGAAGTGAAAACAATGGTCTCCTCCTTATTTTTCTGGCCAAAGCAGAACAAATTATTGTCACATACCTAGAATTCATGATGCGAACCATGACGTACAAACCATTAATGAGAATATGGCGGGTGTCTTCCTGTACAGTATACAGAAAGCTCTACAAAATGCAGGTCCACTATGAACCTGCTGACCTTTTTACCTATCTTAGCCCACCTTCTCCCATTACGAAGGAGGAAATTGGAAAAAACCCTGGGACTGGATAGATAGTGGTTCACAAAAAGGGATCTTTCCACCCTATTTAAGGGGTGCATTAATTGTATTGATTGCCAAGCCAAAATTCTGATTAAAATCTTGGTGAATTATTTAGCTGCCTGACCCAGGGCTGCTGATAGGCCAGTACAACTGGCCCTGCTGCACCGGGCCCAGCCAGCAGGGGGGCCCGGGCAACCTCCACAGAGAACTAATTAATGTAGGAAAAAAAAACCTCCACAGCCCTGATCGAACATCGTTATCCAGGACACCATGACCACCCCTCCTCCCCCCCCATTGCTTTTTACGTTTTATTTTATTTTAATAGCACACTACCTTCTGTGTTTCGTTCGTATAGATGGCAGCTGGAAGGGACTATTTTTTCTATTTCGGGCACGGAAGAATGTCTCTTCTCTTACGCGCCCGCTCCTACTACTCCTTACTACTGCAGCAGCCAGCATCAATACATTATGGCATTGGTGGCATGAGTGCCACTGTCTGCAGGTAGCACATGCGTTATGGGCCATAACACATGTGCTACCTGCAGACAGTGCCACCCAAAAAAGAGGGTTTTGTTTGCACATAAGTCACAATGCCCACATCAAGGGACCTATTTTTTTTTAATGTAAACTGTTATTTAAAGTGAAGTTCCACCCATAAATATAACATTACATCAGTAGTTTTAAAAAAATGTCATTAGTCCTTTAAGAATTTTTTTTTTTTTAGATGCCTTTAAAGTACTGTTGCTAGGCAGAATAGTTAATCTTCCCACTTCCTGCACCTAGGTGCTTAAGCTTCTTAACCTACACCGCACTGACTCCTGGGAATGTAGTGGGTGTAACTTTTCAGGAGTCTGTGCACTCCCCAGTCTCGAAGAATCATGTGACTTGGACAGTACAGGTGCTGAAACCTGATCTGAAACCTATTACACTGCTTGTGCAGCACTGAGCATGTGCGAGATCTGCAAGGCTGAAATCCAGGAAGTCATACAGTCTGGCTTCATGATGCCCACACTTAAGATGGCCCCAGTCAATTTCTATTTTATAAAGTGTCTAAATGCTGTAACAACCTAACAAAATGGACCTTAGTTTACAGACTAACTTTACTAGAATACATTAAGCTTGTGTATTACAGGGGTATTTATATTTAAAAAGTGAAATTATGGCCGGAACTTCGCTTTAAGGTCAGTTTGGTTGTTTTTTGTAGGCTAGTTAGTAGTAAGTGTGCTGGGAAATCTTTTGTTTATTTGTGATTGGATCAAGCAGAAGCATAGTCAAGGAACAAGCCAAAGAACAAGTTAAAAAAAATATCATTATAATGCAATGAATATTTAAAAATATCATTATAATGCAATGAATGTTAAAAAATATCATTATAATGCATCTTCTATTTCACATACTGTATTTGCTGACGTATAAGACTACCTTTTACACTTAAAAAAAAAATGGCCAAAAAGCAGGGGTCGTCTTATATGCCGGGTCAGCTGCTCGGATGCCTGCTGGATGTGTGGTAATACTGTATGTAGCTTCGGCTACATACAGTATATACCGCTTAGCCAATTCCAGTGAGCGACATATTCAAATGAATACAGAGCCTGCTCGGATTGGAGTAACAACCTCTGCCAATTCCTCTGCTAGCCTACTCGGATTGGCTTTGAGAGTCAGAGAGGCGTGGGCTAATGATGTTACAGCCTCTGCCAATCCAAGCAGGCTTTGTATTCATTAAAAGAATCCATCGCTCGCTGTGATTGGCTCCAACTCCAGCAAGAATGAAGAAGAATATGGCTCCAGAAGGAAGAAATATGAAGCGTCGGAAGCCTGGGTCGTCTTAAATGGTGGCAGTGGCGGTTCGTCCATAGAGGGCGCTGGAGCGCCGCCCCCTCTGGCTCTCACCGCCACTGAGTCTAATAACATAGATTCATGCATTGCACAAATCTATGTTATTATCGCTGCTGCCGCTGTTCTATTCAGATGGTCGGCGCTCATGTCCGGCCATCTGATTAACGGCAGCTGGTTGGCTGTACGTAAGTGCCTATCAGAGCCTGATAGGCTTTTCCGAGTACAGCCCTCGGGTCCCGGAAGCTTATACAAGGAACGCACTAGGGATGAGCTCCTTGTATAAGACTGACAGGCGTCTCAACCAATCAGGTTGGCCTATTCTGGCTACCGGTAACCTGATTGGCTGAGACGCCTGTCAGTCATCGAGGGCGGTAGAAGACATCGAGGGACGTGGATGGCTGACTCCAGTAAAGGTAAGTGCCGGGCGGGAGGGTCACTTTACAGGGCACAGCGGCGACATCAATGGGCACAGTGGCGACAATAGGCACAGTGGGGACAATTAAAGGGCACAGCGGCGACAATTAAAGGGCACAGTGGTGACAATTAAAGGGCACAGTGGTGACAATTAAAGGGCACAGTGGTGAAAATTAAAGGGCACAGTGGTGACAATTGATGGCACAGTGGCTGTGTTTGATGGCATGGCACAGTGGTGACAATTGATGGCACAGTGGCTGTGTTTGATGGCATGGCACAGTGGTGCGAATTGATGGAACAGTGGCTGCGTTTGATGGCATGGCACAGTGGTGACAATTGATGACACAGTGGCTGCATTTGATGGGCACAGTGAGGCTGCAATTTTTTTTTTCGTCTGCGCCCCCCCAAAAATTTTGAGCACCAGCTGCCACTGACGGTGAGTACAGGCAAAACATCTTAAAACAACTGTAAAATTAGGGGGTTGTCTTATATGCCCGTTTGCCTTATACACCGGCAAATACAGTATACTGTCCATTTAATTTGGGTATTTCAGACTCCATTATTTCCTGTAAAAGGGAAAAAAAATGTGACTATAATTTTCCTGTTGTGTTTCTTTTCAGTGCTTGTTATTTAACAAACAACAACCCTCCCAAAACACCAAATATCTTGTCCAATTAGAAGCTACATAGATGATTTCTATTCTTTTGCACAGACCCCTTGGACCCTTTTTTTCTCTCCTCTGTCTGATAATTATGTTGTAGTTCCCAAACAGAGGAGACAGTTTTCATAATCTTGTATTCACAAAACCCTTGTTGTCAATGCCATGAATGCAGTCTTTATAGCATGGTATGCAAATACGATTTAGGAAAGGTGGAATAGGATAAGGTGGGGGTGCTTGCATAGTGCAGGCTGCTTTCATTCACATCATTAGAGAATTCTTCAGGGGATTGCTATGTTTCAGACATAACTACTGAGAAAAAAAAAAGGTTTTACATAATCACTTGCACGATGCTAAATGTGAAAGAGACCCTTTAAAAGGAGGCATTTACACTGTGTGTGCGTGTGAAGGACAAGCAGCAGACAGTTCAGCAGGGTCTCTACACCAGATTTGCAAACATGGTTACATCTTACCCCCTTCCTGAAGGTTTTACTGAGATTGAAGTCTTTGGCATTGGCACGACACTTCTAGTCCAAGGTAAGACGGTTTTTGTACATGACGGTGTCCCTGTCACACCCTTCAGGACAAGACACATGACTTAATTCAGTTTATATTTATAAACTGTACAGAGATTTTGGTGTGCAAATTTTTTTCTTAGAAATGATGGCAGCTAAAAAGTGCCTGTCAAATGAGACATACGCACAACAGACACCTGCTAAGACCTTCCGAACTCTCACTCTCTCTTTCTCATTTTCTTTCTCTCCAGATTATCACACATACCTTGTATCTATCTATCTATCTATCTATCTATCTATCTATCTATCTATCTATCTATCTATCTTTTCTATCTATCTTATCTATCTATTGTTTCATATGTATATATATATATATAATTTTATTATGTACAGTAACTGTTACCCTGTTTGCACTAGAACATATAACACACAATTGGTTTCCATAGTAAATGCAATATTCTGCTCCATTTTAAAGCTTGCAGATTTATGTAAAATGTTAAGTGCATTACCTTCTGAAGTCAATTTCCCTGATCTGCCTCTAAAGCCTCGTACACACGACCGAGTTTCTCTGCAAAAACCAGCAAGAAACTTGCTGGAAGATATTTTTGTGCCGAGGAAAGCGGTCGTGTGTACATTTTCGTCGAGGAAACTGTCGAGAAACTCGACGAGCCAAAAAGAGAGCAAGTTCTCTATTTCCTCGACGGGAATGGAGAAACTTGCCTTGTCGAGTTCCTCGGCAGCCTAACAAGGCTGTACGAGACTTTAGTGAACATACGATGGCAGTTGCTAATGCTGGACTATCTCGGTACTGATAACAAGGACACAATGGGGGTTATTTACGAAAGGCAAATCCACTTTGCACTACAAGTGCACTTGGGAGTGCAGTCGCTGTAGATCCGAGGGGGACATGCAAGGAAAATAAAAAAACATCTTTGCACTACAAGTGAAAACTACAAGTGCGACATGCACTTGAAATTGCACTGAAAGTGCACTTGGAAGTGCAGTCGCTGAGGGGTAGATCTGAAATGAGGGGAAGCTCTGCTGATTTTATTATCCAATCATGTGCAAGCTAAAATTCTGTTTTTTATATTCCTTGCATGTCCCCCTCGGATCTACAGCGACTGCACTTCCAAGTGCATTTTCAGTGCAATTTCAAGTGCTCTTTGCACTTGTAGTTTGCACTTGTAGTGCAAAGTGGATTTGCCTTTAGTAAATAACCCCCATTGTTCCTGATGGGTGCCCCAAGTGAGGTTTCTGTTGGGGTGAAGTATAACATGGCAGTTCCTCTACCGGTTTCGCGGACTTCACCGCTTCTTCAGGAGGAATTGATCTATATATACAAATAATATGATAAACCAAAACACAATAAATAGCATGCAAATATAATATGTAGAATACAAAACTAGTATACAGTCGTTGTTTAGGAACATGAAGATCTGCTCACCCAGTAGTAGGACCATAGACCAGGACAGCTCAACAATGCCCCCTGTGGCGAACGAGGGGATATAGGTGCCACTCTCTATTACTGTAAAATAATATATTTTATTATTCTTATTTTAATAGAGAGTGGCACCTATGTATTATATTTGCATGCTGTTTATTGTGTTTTGGTTTATCATATTATTTGTTATATAGATCAATTCCTCCTGAAGAAGCGGTGAAGTACGAAAACCGGTAGAGGAACTGCCATATTATACTTCACCCCAACAGAAACCTCACAGGGTCACCCGTCAGGAACAATGTGTTAAATATTGGGTGGGGTATTGTATGTGTGTTTTTTTTTTTTAATTGTATACATTTTTATATGTAATAAAGCATTTTTTAAGATACTTATTGTGTCCTTGTTATTAGTACTGAGATAGTCCAACCAAATCTTCCTCTCTCCAAGTGATTACAGACTGACTAGGCAGCATGAGCAACTGCCATCATATGTTCACTTGATTAAATTCCTTATCAAAATCTGGATGATGGTACGTTTTCGTCCAAAAAATAAATGTATTTAGTTACTGCCCAAATTCGTTTATATTTATTTTGTTTCATTAAAAAATGCATTTGTCCAAAAATCTTAATTAATTAAGGTCGAATCTGTCATTGAAGGCTTATGGTGTCTGTCAAATGTTCTAAGAATATTCGACGGAGCAGCTAAACTGTACGACGCCGCAATCGTACATTTCCGGTCGAATGTTCCGCCTACAAGCTATAGAAGAATTCTAATGTTGTATGACACTAGTAATAAATATATTTATAAATTATTATTACTAGTCAACCAACATTCAAATAGTTATATAGCATATAGGCCGAGCATTTGACCGGAAATGTACGTTTGCAGCGTCGTACAGTTTAGCTGCTTGTCGAATCTTCTTAGAACTTTCGACAGACACCATAAGCCTTCGATGACAGATTCAACGTTTGTATGTTTTTCGCTGCTTCGTTGAATCTTCATCGTTCATGTAGAATGGTCTACCCCAACACTGTCTCTATAATGTTGAATCTTTTCTCTCTATGTAGAATAATCTTGGACTAATAGAGTTAAGGTTAGGCACATTCGACCACAGGTTCGATAGACACAGATTGCTATTGTCACCATCATGTCTATCAATCTTCTATCTATATCGAACTGTTGTAGCAATGAAAAATAAAGCACTTTTTTATGTCGGACCTTTCAGATTTCGGATTCTGCGCGTTCATTTTCGTTTGTTAAAACCAGGGCTTTTTTTCAGGGGGAACTTGGGGGAACTCAGTTCCACCACCTCTGGCTCAGACCCTTTGGTGCCTGCTCACCACAATCACTTGTAAACATAGAAGTCTGTGTTTAAAAGTGACAGCTCTGCACTCTGTGTGTAACCCCCCTGAACTCTACACTCTGTATGTAATGCAATTC
The DNA here is from genome assembly GCF_905171775.1 of Rana temporaria. Lineage (NCBI taxonomy): Eukaryota > Metazoa > Chordata > Amphibia > Anura > Ranidae > Rana > Rana temporaria. The sequence continues at coordinate 135,374,970 of NC_053496.1, forward strand.
TGGTATTTAATGCCCCTTAAGACCCTTCTACTGTTTGCAAAATTTGAATGAGGTCGTGGTTGAGTTCCTGCACCTATTTTTTGAGAAAAAAAGCTCTGGTTAAAACGATAACGAAAATACCTGAAATTCGGACGAAATGCATTTGCACGAAAACGAATGCACATGTTTAGTAAATTTTGCTAAATTATCAATGTGTTTTATATGAGGCTATACTCAAAGTTTGCCCTGATCTGCCTTTAGAAATTTTATCATTTCTCTCTTTACTGAAATCTTGCAAGTTCTGTTTATCTGTTTCAGGACTGCCCTGGATCACATTGTTTTTTTTTCACCTGCAAATATTGTGAAAAATGGTGTGCCAATGCAACTGGTATATAGCAACTGATCAGAAATGATATTTCACAAATACTTTTACCTTGAACTAAAATCTGATTGACAGAACTGGGTTACCACACTTTGTCCATCATTATTCATTAGAGCAGTGCAATGAGCATGTACAAATGATTCTTTGAACTAGGATGCTGCTTCTGTTAAGAGCTGGTTAAGAAAAACAAAATATACAGCTGATTTCTAATATGTAGAGAAAACTGTTATTAGACATCAGCTTTGTCTTGCAGATTATAATCAAAGGTCAATACCAGTAACCAGTAACATAATTTAGTGTATACAGTATGCTATGTATAGAGCATGCTAAAGATCAGTTATTCCTTTCTGGCATATATGAGGAGGGCATTCATGTCATTGATTTTAATTGCTACCCTTGGCACCAATGATATCAGATGTTTTATCATTGGTGATAATCAGAGCAGAAATATCTACACTTCTTTCAGAGATGCTATGCTTGTAAAAACCATCCTATGTGATCACATTTTGACATTTGCATGTAAATGCTGTAATCCTTTGCAATCTGTCAAACGGTTACCATACATTATAGGTGTAAGATGGCATAATAAAGCGGTAGTATACTGCAGAAAAAAAATCTCCATGCAAATGAGTGTCATAATGTGCTAGTATACATAGCATACTAGCACATTATGAGAGACTTTCCTGAAAATTTAGCCCTCCAGCGGTGCACTGACCACCACTGACAGGGCTTCCATCTTCACATGGTCTTCCTTTAGGGTTCATGGGCAGCACAGTGCTTAGCACTTTCACCTAGTAGCAAAAGGGTCACTGGTTCAAATCCCAACCATGAGACCATCTGCCTGGAGTTGGCATGTTCTCCCTGTGTCTGCATGGTTTCCCTCCGGGTAGGAGTCATGGCCACAGCACGGCTCTCCCTGGATGGCACGCCCATTGAAATGCAGTGCATGTGTGACATTTAGGAGATATTTGCTGTACCTACAAGTAAGCCTTATTATAGGCTTACCTGTAAGACCCCTTTCACACCGGAGGCGTTTTTCAGGCGCTAAAGGGCTAAAAAGAGCGACTGAAAAACACCTCCGGCGCAGCCCCAGTGTGAGAGTCTGAGTGTTTTCACAGTGGAGCAATACACTTGCAGGACATTAGAAAAAGTCCTGCAAGCAGCATCTTTGGAGCGTTTTTTGCATGCCCATTGGAATGCATGGGCACCGCTGCCAAAGCGTCTGCAAATCGTTTCGGCAGCATCGCTTTTTGGGTGCATTTAACCCTTTCTTCGGCCGCTAGCGGGGGTTAAAGCACCCCACCAGCGGCCGAAAAGCGCTACTAAAATGGCCGAAAAGCCGGGCTTTACCGCAGACATGGAGCAGTGCCAGTGTGAAAGCGGTCTAAATATAAATAAAAAAAAGCCTTTACTACCACTTTAACTAGTTTGAAATCTAATCTGCTGATAATTGCTCTGTGAAAATTGTTCTTATAGACCAGGGATATGCAATTAGCGGACCTCCAGCTGTTGCAAAACTACAAGTCCCATCATGCCTCTGCCTTTGGGTGTCATGCTTGTGGCTGTCAGAGTCTTGCTTTGCCTTATGGGACTTGCAGTTCTGCAACAGCTGGAGGTCCGCTAATTGCATATCCATGTTATATAGACCAAAGGTCACCAAACTGAGGCCCCGGGGGCAAGATGTGGCCCTTTGCTTGCCTTTGACAGGCCCATGGGGCACTAGTCATCCCATTGATATAAGACACTATTTTGCCCTCTGACACCAAAAATGGGGCATAATTCCGACCACTGACAACAATATGGCACCATTTCTCCCACTGACACCAACAATGGGGCACTATTTCTCCCCCTAATACCAAAGATGGGGCACTGTTTACTCCCACTGATGGCAGAATTCTTTTTTATTCCCGCTGGCCACAGTCTGACCCACAAAAGACTGAAAGACGGTAAACTGGCCCTTTGTTTAGAAAGTTTGGAGAATTGTCAGTTGATGAATAGCTTGCATAGTAAATGCTGATGTATTGAAAAAAAAATACACAATAGTTAGTGTAAGAGTTGTCATTTCTATGCTCTCCTGAAAATGACTGGATGCTCTGCTGACTCTCTTGCTTCAATACTTTAAATCTCTAACTTGGAACAAGTATGGAGATAAGAACTTGTGACTTTTTTTAGACATTCCTGATCTGCATAATTGTTTTGATTTACTGACTTGAAAAAGTAGAAACTTTGGGGGTGGGGGTCAGGATGACATCCGGTTAAATAGCACTTTCAGAAGTAGGTCAACAATGGCAGCCTTGTGACAAGTTTATTTGAAAATATAATTAAGGGAAAACATTTTTTTTTTAGTTTTGGATAAAGTCCAGAGGAATTCGAATGCTTTTTTTATTGTCTGTGTCCCCGTTAATAAGATTCATTCTCTTTCTAGAAAATCCCACATTTTGGGTTGTTCCCAGAAAAGTAATAGAGGGGATATCTTCAGTTCTGTGGGTCCCTAAGGAATTCCATTACTGTGCTGGAATTTCCTTTCCGCTTCCTGTTTGGCTATGGGACAGAATGTAAAGAGAAATCTCTGCAATGGAACATAAATGGTGAAGAAAAAATCTGACAGGGGTTATCATTTTTGCCTATAGGTCTATTTTAATCCTCTGGATTGGGCAATTTTCCCTTATTTGTAGGCACCAACACATAATACCAGACACCCTCAGCCAAATTAATCCTGGGGGAAATAGCAACTGGCTATGTTTGATATTTTTAGCTTTATTCTGGGAAGGCTTTCCACAAGACTTATGCCCCCGTACACACGATCGGAATTTCCAATGGAAAAAGTCCGATGGACTTTTTCCATTGGATTTTCTGATCGAGTGACTTTTTTCATCAGAAATTCAGATGAAGTCCATCGGAGTTTAGATATACCGTGTTTCCCCCGAAAATAAGACGTAGTCCGAAAATAAGCCGTAGCGGGATTTCGACGCAAGATCGAAATATAAGCCATATCACCGAAAATAAGACGTAGTGATGGCATGTCGAATCCCCGAAAATAAGACGTAGTGATGGCGTGTCGTATGCATAGCGGCGCGGAGCGGTAAACAAGACGTAATAGGTGTACTGTACTGGTGCGGAGCTCAGGAGCTGTAAAGAAGTCGTGCAGCCCTTCTTATCTGCTCCACGGTATCTCTAAGTGACCGGAGAGGTGTCGGCAGCCCCATAAATACGGTAAGGTCGGCTCCCCCTGTCAGGTGAAAGTGAAAGTAAAAAGTCTCCTCAGTGAAGTGAGCAGAAGGACGCTCTGTACTCAGGGGAAGAAGTAAAGCTTCTCCCCAGCACTGACCAGCAACCGTCTCTCACCCCACACAAACACCAGGGGATAGTTGAATAAATGTAGATTGTTGTACCATACTGTTGTACCATACTTGCCGGTAATAAAAATAAGACATCCCCCGATGACGGGAACTCTTGACCTCCTGAGCGGTATTCCCGAGTCTGGTGAAATTTCAGTACTATTAGCGGTAGCCCCGAGCCAGACCCGGGATCGCATCGCAGTATCCAGGCGGAGTGTACTTACCTTGTCCCTGGATCCTGCAATGTCTCCCTGCTGTGTGATCAAGCTGTCTCCTCGCTCTATACACACAGTGACCGTGTGCCGCAGAGCTCCGTTCCCTGTGACGTTACGATGCACGGGGGCGGAGATCGGCGCCAAATTCAAAAAAGTAAAAACACAATACACATACAGCATACTGTAATCTTACAGATACAGTACAGTACAGTACTGTATAAAATAATTACACATCCCCTTTGTCCCTAGTGGTCTGTCCAGTGTCCTGCATGCACTTTTATATTATAAATACATTTATTTCTGCCTGGAAACTGTAGATTGTCCATAGCAACCAAAAAGTGTCCCTTTATGTCAAAAGTGGTTTTAGACCAGCTAGAAAACAGTGATAATAAATTAGAATCACTTGCAGAATTGAGCGATAGTGATTTGTGGGGAAATTCGTCATCAGACACTGAAAGTAATGACAGCGACAATTCTGCAACTGAGCAAATTTCAGTGTTTTTGATTTAATTACCTTATTGAATAATTTTTATTATTATTATTTGTTATAATTATTTATAGTTATTTATTATATTATAATTAATGATTTTGTGTTTCAAACTTTATCATACCCGGGATGTCTACTAGACTCTTGTTTGGACAGATTTAAGTGAGTTATTCCTAAGAATTACAGGCCTGCAATATAAAACGCCAAATTTCCATGCAAAATAATGGTACCGCTTTCTGCATCAAAAATCTGAAATAATCATACCGCCAGGGAGGTTAAGGCATTAGCACACCAAGACATTTTGTACACTTTCATGCTTCCAACTTTGTGGGAACAGTTTGGAGATGGCCCCTTCCTGTTCCAACATGACTGCGCATCATTGCACAAATTAACCTGCCTGGCGGTATTCCCGAGTCTGACTCGGGGTTAGATTTTCATGCTGCGAGCGGTAACCCCGAGTCAGACTCGCGCTTGCCTCGCTGGATGCACAGGGAGTGTTTACTTACCTTGTCCCTGGATCCAGCGATGCCACCGAGCTGTGTGAGCGAGCGGGACCTCGCTCGATTCACACAGCGTCCTCCTGTGCCGCTGACGCACGGGGACGGAGAACGGCGCCAAATTCAAAAAAGTAAACAAACACTTTACATACAGTATACTGTAATCTTATAGATTACAGTACTGTATGTAAAAAAAACACACCCCCCTTGTCCCTAGTGGTCTGCCCAGTGCCCTGCATGTACTTTTATAAAATAAAAACGTTTCTTTCTCCCTGCAAACTGTAGATTGTCCATAGCAACCAAAAGTGTCCCTTTATGTCAAAAATAGTTTTAGATCAGCTAAAAAACAGTGATAATAAATTATAATCACTTGCAGAATTGTGCGATATCGATTTGTGGGAAAATTCGTCATAAAAAATAAAAATAATGACAGCAACAATTCTGCAACTGAGCAAATATCAGTGATTTTGATTTGATTACATTATTGAATAATTTTTATTATAATTATATTATTATTTGTTATAATTATTTATAATTATTTATTATATTATAATTTATAATTTTGTTTTTAAAAAAATGTCATACCCGGGATGCCTATTAGAATCTTGTTTGGTCAGATTTAAGTGAGTTATTTCTAAAAATTACAGACCTACAATATAAAACGCCAAATTTCCTTGCAAATAATGGTACCGCTTTCAACATGTTTTTTCTGAAAGAATCATACCGCCAGGGAGGTTAAGGTCCATAAGCACATGGATGAGCGAGTTTGGGGTGGAGAAATTGGACTGGCCTGCACAAAGTCTTTCATGCATTTGCCCTTACATGTGCTCCTTGCTGTGAAGGCCAGTTATAGGTGGGGGCAGGAGCTATTTGTTTGTCACTGGTGCACAAAGTCCTGACCTCAACCCAATAGGACACCTTTGTGATGAATTAGAGCAGAGACTGCGATCCAGGCCTTCTTGTCCAACATCAGTGCCTGACCTCACAAATGTTATAACACAGAACCAGTATGTTTTATGCCAATAGCGACTGACAATTTGTGCCTATACAGCATTCTGATAAGTCCTTAATTGTTTTGTGTTAGTAATGAAACTCCAGGTAAATAAATTATTAATAATATAAGCTGATTTTTTTAACAATTCTTTCCCCCCCTAATTACCAACATTGTTTTACAGCTCTACTTGGATTTATTTTAAATGGCTTGACAATCGCCTCATTTTACAAAATAAGAGAGCTCAGGACACCTAGCAACCTGCTCATAATAAGCCTAGCAGTGGCAGACACGGGATTGAGCATCAATGCTTTTGTTGCTGCTTTTTCCAGCTTCTTAAGGTAAAATAAACAATAATCATAGATTTGCAGTATTATTATTACTATAAAGAGATGCTTGCATCATTATGTTTCGAAGTGGTCTAGATGGAGTATATTTACAAAATATATATATACGATATATTAGTATATCCTTTTGAATGCTAGACTGTAACTAGACCCAAAAACAAAAATTGTAGTTTACCAGTTTTTGTATTTGATGGTTGCATTAGGTTTCTTTTTTCCATCTTATATTTGTTTATTTTCATGTGGTTATTGGTCAGTAACATACAGTACATCCTGTCTTAGGGTAGCTATGTTCACTCCATCACTGCATCTATGGAGGAAAAATTTAGCCAATAAGTGGAGAGGGTAGTGTTGAATGGATTAGAAGATTTAGATGGACTTTACATAAGTGACTAACAATTTAACAGATAAAGAGATTGCAGCACGTTATCTTTTAAAACATGCAGGACTGGAAGGACCAGTGTACAGGCAGGGGTGACTGCACACTGCAATAGCACATGCAGACAAAAGAAACCTGGACAATGGTCTCATCTTCTGGAGTTAGTTCTTACAGGTTTCAGCTTACACAGTCTTAATCAAGGCTGGTGCTAGAGTATTTTACACCCTAATCAAGACCAGCTACATGCGCCCCCCCCCCAAAGACAGGTCACTGCACTACGGGTGGGACTTAGGTAGAAATGCACCTGCATCCTTGGTGTCACTGAAAGAAAAAAATCCCTGCCCATTGATGGTTTTACTGGAAGAAAAAACATTAACCCTGCATCCATCATATGTGACATGCACCAGTAAATTTAAGGGGGGCGGGGTGGTAGGAAGCTGGCAGTAGGATACAAGGGGGAGGAAGATTACAGGGGTGGGGTGGTAGGATGCCAGGCACAGGGGGATTATGATGACGAGGGTGTAGATAATGGGGTGGTAGGAAGCTGACAGAAGGGTATATGGGGGAATGAAGATGACAGTGGGTGGGGTGCTAAGAAGCTGATAGTGGTGTACAGGGCTGTGATGATGACAGTGGGTAGGTTGGTAGGAAGCTGGCAGAATGTTACATGTCGGTGAAGATAACAGGGGGTGGGGTGGTAGGACAGTATACAAGGAGAAAAATGCGCAAGATCCGAATACAACGATTCCTTAATATTATAAAAATATGCAACAGTGGTAGTGGTTATAAATAAATAAATATATATGTAAAATATATATAAATAAATAAATAATGTGCATGAGATTTGCACAATACAGAAAGAGTTCAATGCTCCAGGTGGGGCGGGGGGGGGGGGGGGGGGGGAGTCCAGGAATGGACGGATAAAAGTCTTTGCAGGGGTCACAACTATAACCTCAGAGGAGCTGTGGTGGCTCAACGCGATTGGCACTGCGCTGACAAGCCATTCACCTCTGCAGCTAGAGGTTCGGATCCCGGTCTCGGCTTCATGTGAATTGAGTTTGGTGGTCTCAGCCCGGCTCCCGGTGGGTGTGCTATGCAAGGTAAGCCTGTGCTTAGTACGCCCACCCCCCTCCAACAAAAACCACCACACCTACACACGCACTCTAAATTGGGTTAACACACGCACATTGACCACGCGGTCTCTAAAGAGAGGCGAAGGACTAATGGGGCTGGTTGAGCGGGCTAATCCTCTCACTCCCTTATAGGGAGTCCCTCTGCCCCGTTGGGCTTCAAAGCGGAGCAGGTAGGGCGGGCTGTGTGGGAGGACCCCCTCACACACCCGCCATTGCCACCCGGGGCATGGAGAAATGTGGCAGATTGCCTCTGGGGGAGGCCTGCCTACTCCCAACTCCTGCAGTCCAGCTCCTCTCTCGAGTACACGCACAAAATACACTTAAAAAAAAAAAAAAAAATATAACCTCAGGGCTGCTATCATTGAAGAACAGAAACCATGTTCCGAGACTGTAACAAAAAGCAAGGGAAGAGGCGCCTCTATATTAAATTATATTAAATTATATTAAATTATGTTAAACATCTACACTTAGAGGCGCCTCTTCCCTTGCTTTTTGGTGGGGTGGTAGGAAGCTGACAGTGGGGTACAGGGGGGATGAAGATGACAGGGGGTAGGGTGGTAGGAAGCTGGAAGAATGGTACAGGGTGATGAAGATGACAGGGGGTGGGGTTGTAGGAAGCTGATAGTGGGGTACAAGGGGATGATGATGACAGAGGGATGCATATGACGGGGGGACAGGGGGAATGATGATGACAGGGGGATGATGAAGATGACAGGGGGATGCTTATGACAGGGGGGTACGGGGATGATGGTGATGACAGGGAGTACAGGGGGATGATGATGACAGGGGGTATGGGGGGATGGTGATACGGGGATGCAGACTGGCTCCCCAATGATCACAACACCTGCTCTAGCAGGTCCTCCACTACGGCCGTCCATCCTGGAGAGACCAGGGAGCTGCTCAGCCACAGCTGCCATTATATAATTCCATAAATCTATCCCTGGATAGAATTATGGAATTTTTTCATTACATTTTTTTTAACTAGTAATGGCGGTGATCTGCGATTTTTTTTTCGGGATTGCGACATTATGACACATTGGACACTTTTGACACTATTTTGGAACCATTGTCATTTATACAGTGATCAGTGCTATACATAGCCACTGATTACTGTATAAATGACACTGGCAGGAAGGGGGTTAAACATTAGGGGGCAACCAAGATGTTAAGTGTGTCCTAGGGAGTGATTCTAACTGTTGGGGGATGGGCTACCACTGACATGACAGCGATCATTGTTCCCAATGACAGGGAGCAGTAGATCCCTGTCATGTCACTAGGCAGAACAGGAAAATTCCTTTTTTTACATAGGCATCTCCCCGTTCTGCCTCTCGAGTTAACATCGAGTTTGGCCATGAGGGCATGTGCGCCTGCACGGCAACAAATTCGAAGGGATGCACAGGTACGCCCATTTGCCTGTACAAGCCCTTATGCCGACGTACATCTGTGTGCACTGGTCGACAAGTGGTTAAAGTATATGTAAACCCATTAACTTAACTCTCATATAACAGTTCGCATTTTAGCATAGTTTTGCGACTTTCGTTTCAATAATACCTGGTAATCCTGCAATAAAGGTCCTTATTCAGGCACTTCCTGTAATAAAAAACATAAAAACAGAGCACATTTTATATTTACTGTTCTGAGACTGGACCTTTGTCAATGCAAAACAAAAAAAGGTTACATTTATCTGACAGATGTGGTAAGACTTTACAGTCCAATACAGACATTAGGGTTGATTTACTAAAAGTGCAAAATTTGGTGCAGCTCTGCTTAGAAACCAATCGGCTTCCAGATTTTTTATTAAAGCTTAATTGAACAAGCTTAAATTAGAAGCTGATTGGCTACCATGCGTAGCTGTACTAGATTTTGCACTCTTAAGTAAATTAACCCCATTGTGTTCTAGGCACTTTTAAGAGCACTTTTATTGTGTTCAAGGCTCTTAACTTAAAGGGGTTGTAAAGGTAAACATTTTTTTCCTAAATATCTTCCTTTACCTTAGTGCAGTCCTCCTTCACTTACCTCATCCTTCCATTTTTCTTTTAAATGTCCACCAGTGGCGGGCCCGTCCATAGGGGGCGCCCGGGCGCCGCCCCCCCCTTCTGTAGTCATATAAAAAAAACGAAAAAAAAAAACGGCCCTTTAAGGCCTTTGGAATGTCGTTCTGCAGTGCCGCGCAAATAACATACATTCATGCATTGCATGAATGTATGTTATTGTGGCCAGCTGCCGCTGGTTTATTCAGATGGCCGGACATAGGGCGCCGGCTAACTGAATAACGGCAGCTGGTTGGCTGTGCGGAAGTGCCTATCAGAGCCAGCGGCTCTGATGGGCTTTCCGAGTAAAGCCCTTCGGCTCCCGGATGTCTTATCCTTGGAACGTACGGATAAGACTGGCGGCCGTCTCAGCCAATCAGGTTCACCGATTCTAGTTATTGGTAACCTGATTGGCTGAAGCGTCATCGAGGGCGGCAGAAGACACCGAGGGACCGTGGAAGGAGGATGGCTAACCCCAGAAAGGTAAGTGCCGGACGGGGGGGAGGGGGCAATCTGGCTGGCAGCATTTTACAGGGCACAGTGGCGACAATTGATGTGGGAACAATGGCTACAATTGATGTGGGCACAGTGGGGACAATTGATGTGGGAACAGTGGGGACAATTGATGTGGGCACAGTGGCTACAATTGATGTGGGCACAGTGGGGAAAATTGATGTGGGCACAGTGGGCACAATTGATGTGGGCACAGTGGGCACAATTGATGTGGGTACAGTAGCGACAATTGATGTGGGCACAGTGGCGACGATTGATGTGGGCACAGTGGTAACAATTGATGGCATGACACAGTGGCTGCGTTTGATGGCACAGTGGCTGCGTTTGGCATGGCACAGTGGTGACAATTGATGGGCACAGTGGTGATAATTGATGGGCACAGTGGTGACAATTGATGGCACAGTGGCGACAATTGATGGCACAGTGGCGACAATTGATGGCATGGCACAGTGGCGACAATTGATGGCATGGCACAGTGGCGACAATTGATGGCATGGCACAGTGGCTGCATTTTATGGGCACAGTGGCTGCCTTTGATGGGCACAGTGGCTGCCTTTGATAGGCACAGTGAGGCTGTGCCTCTTGTTTGCGCCCCCCCAAAAATGTTGAGCACCAGCCGCCACTGAACTCCACACAGTAATGCAAGGCTTTCTCCCTGGTGTGGAGAAAGCCTCTTGAGGGGGAGGGGGCTAGCAGGGCGTGTGGGTGTCAGGACGCCCACTAACACACAGCTCCTTTCTCTATCTGCAAAGTAGACAGTGTCCTGACTTGCCTGCTCGCCCCCTCCCCCCTCAAGAGGCTTTCTCCACACCAGGGAGAAAGCTTCACATTACTGTGTGGAGTTACAGACAGAAGAACATGAAGTGAAGATTTCTCCGAAGAAATAAGGACATTTAAATGCAAAATCGAAGGATGAGGTAAGTGAAGGAGGACTGCACTGAGGTTAAGGAAGCTATTTAGGGATTTTTTTTTTTACCTTTACAACCCCTTTAAGTTTTTTTTGTTCCATTCCAGTTTACTTTTAGTGCTACTTCTTATAGGGTGACGATATTATACCTATCTCCCTTTTTTTTTCCCTGCATTGTCACCTTGTCACATGCACTTCTTGAATATAATTAGCTGTTCCAAAGCTCACTGCTCAGGCAAGTTCCACTCTTGTGAACATCAGGAACTCCACCTTGATTGATTGCATGCAGACAGCGAAAGAACACATACACAGTTTTGGGTGTCAAAAGGCTACAATAAAAAAAAAGGAAAGACAGAATGTAAAAATTTAATTTGCTTGGAGTTGCATCTAATTTACATGAATGGGAAACTCTTTCATACTCTCAGCACAATCCTGTCCAACAGATAATGTTAATAGGACAGCAATTTTTTAAAGTACCGTTATTATTTCTAAAGCATTTTTAGCATGATATCCTTTTTTTTTTTGTAGCTGTTCAATGGTTAGACATAATCATTAAAGACTAAATACTAGGCAAATATACAGTTAAAGGCACAAAGGAATGCAGCTTTTTAATCAGTAAATGTATTTTTTAAATGCAAGCAGTCTAATTACCTGAATATGACTTGATATCATCCATTTGAAGTCTACTGTCCACCAAAGGTCAGACAACGGGATAGAGAAGCAATCTAAGAAGCCACTTAGGTGTGCGGAATTGCCAAAGCATGCTGATAGATGGAAAGAGCAGAGAGACAAAGAGAAGGGCCCGGATTCAGATAGAAGATACGACAGCGTATCTCCTGATACGCCGTCGTATCTTTGAGTCCGGCCGTCGTATCTATGCGCCTGATTCATAGAATCAGTTACGCATAGATATCCCTAAGATCCGACAGGTGTAAGTGTCTTACACCGTCGTATCTTAGGCTACAATTTCACGCTGGCCGCTAGGTGGCGCTTCGTTTGTTTACGCAAGGAATATGCAAATGACTATTTACGTCGATTCAGGACCGCCCGGCGCTTTTTTTTTACGTCGTTTGCGTTCGGCTTTTTCCGGCGTATAGTTACCCCTGCTATATGAGGCGTAGCTAATGTTAAGTATGGCCGTCGTTACCGCAATGAAATTTGAAATTTTTACGCCGTTTGCGTAAGTCGTTCGCGAATACGGCTGGACGTAATTTACATTCACGTCGAAAGCATGACGATTTCCCAACGTCATTTGGAGCATGCACACTGGGATTCAGTGAAGGCCGGCGCATGCGCAGTTCGTTCGGCACGGGGACGCGCTTGATTTAAATGATACACGCCCCCTACACGCCAAATTTGAATTCCGCTGGGTGATTTATGCTACGCCGCCTCAACTTTACAGGCAAGTGCTTTGTGAATAAAGCACTTGCCTGAAAAACTTGCGGCGGCGTAACGTAAATGACATACGCTACGCCAATATAAAGATCCGCTCTCCTATCTGAATCCGGGCCTTGAACTCTCCGGTGTGCTATTTTTCTTTGCACTGTCCAGTTACATGGAGTGGTGTGGAGGAGGCCTGGAAAGAAAACTGAAGCAACAAAAAATCAGGTTCCCTCTCCCTGGATACCCTTACTGGACTTACTGACTTACTTATTTGCTCACAGCTTGTTTTGGTGACAACATTTTCTGTCTCTGTGGCAATAATCAGTAGAACAAATAGAATGGGTTAAGCCTTGTACACACGACCAGTTTTCCCGGCAGGAAAACTGCCAGGAAAGGTTTTGGCCGAGAAAACCGGACGTGTGTATGCTTCCTTTGCAGTTTTCCCGTCAGGAAAACAGCCGGGAATCCCGTCGGTAAAATAGAGAACCTGCTTTCTATTTTCCCCTTTGGGATTTGAAAATCGAGCGTGTGTACAGGGCTTAAGTCTCAGAGAGGACTTAAGCCTCGTACACACGACGAGTTTCTCGGCAAAAACCAGCAAGAAACTTGCTGGTATTTTTTTTTTGCCAAGGAAACTGGTCGTGTGTACACTTTTCGACGAGGTAACTGTCGAGGATCTCGTCGAGCCAAAAAGAGAGCATGTCTTCTTTTTCCTCTACGGGAATGGAGAAATTTGTCTCGCCGAGATCCTCGACAGCCTAACAAGGAACTCGATGAACAAAACGATGTGTTTCGCCCGTCCAGTATCTCGGTCGTGTGTACGAGGCCTAAGACAGCAATAAAAATAGGATGGGGTTTTAGATACTGTACACTTGAACATAGTAGAGCAGATAATATACTTATACTGTGAATGACCTGTTCCTATTGTATTTTTTCCCTAAAAACTATAATAAAATGCAGTTTAAAAAAAAAAATAATAATAATTGTAGAGCAGCTAGGGTTTTTTTTTTTTTCTCAGAGAATAGGTGCAGGTACTTTCCCACTCACACAAGTCACCCATTGTCCCCACTCCCAACACCATCCCTTGTTACTTCCCACAATTTTCCTCCCAATAGACCTCTAACAACAAGAGCAACAGTAGACTTCCCCTGTAACAATTGGTCCTTCGGAAGCTAAAAAAAGAAAAACAGACTCCCCTCACAACAGTATACCCGCCAGCAAGATAAGATTCCCCCCTCCAGCAACAATAGACACTCCAGCATACCCAATCTGTTCTTGCCAGTACGTAGATTCAGTACTGGAGGTGCCAGAGCTGCTTACCACTGCATTCCAGCTGGAAAAAAAAGCCCTAAGAACAACAATCAGGCCAAATTATGGCTATGTTGTGTGAATGCATACCTCAATAAGGCAGGGAACAAAGCCAAGGAACTACCACAATCAATAAGTTCATCATTGCCAGACTATTTATATCAATGTCCAATCCATCTTTACTACAATCATATACCACAATACTATTACAGTTTCCAAATATAAAAGGCAGACCGCTACAGTTGTGCCTGTTTGCCAATTTTCCACAGCAGATAATTATTCTGAGTCTTACAATTGTAGGCCTGTTGTCATAACACAATCTAAATAGCCAATTTTAAGCACATCTATTTCTGAATTCAATTGTTACTGCAGTCAAAGGTCTGGCATACACTCAAGTTAGTAGTTCATTGAGAGCTTTGTACCTAAACAGAAAATATTGTCTAAACTTGCAGAATGGCTCTGAGCTCAGTATATGCAGGCAACTGCTTCCAGTTAGCCTTGTTCTTGGTACATATTGCCGTATTTTACTATAACAATTTTATTTTATTTTACATTGTAAACACCCTTTTAACAGATATTGGCCCTATGGATCAGAAGGATGTCAGATTCATGGATTCCAGGGATTTGTTGCAGCTCTGTCCAGTATCAGCTCATGTGCTGCAATAGCGTGGGACCGCTATCACCAATATTGTACCCGTAAGTATTGGGTTTAAAACAGCACACACCTTTTTTTCTTTCTTTCTTTTTTTTTTTTTTTTAGCAAGACCCCTACTGAAATGTACTATATAATAGTCATTGGACCGGATTCAGATACCTGAGCGTATCTGTCCGGCCTGCGTAACGTATCCTAGATACGTTACGCCGCTGTAAATTTGGGCGCAAGTTCAGTATTCAGAAAGAACTTGCGCCCTAAGTTACGGCGGCGTAACGTATGTGGGCCGGCGTAAGCCCGCCTAATTCAAATGGGGATGTTGGGGGCGTGTTTTATTCAAATTTGGCTTGACCCCGCGTATTTTACGTTTTTTTTGAACGGCGCATGCACCGTTCGTGAAAACATCCCAGTGCACATTCTCGAAAATCCGCCGCAAAACGTCATTGCTTTCGACGTGAACGTAAATTACGTCCAACCGGATTCGAACGACTTACGCAAATGACGTAAAATTTCAAAACTCGGCGCGGGAGCGACGGCCATACTTAACATTAGCTACGCCTCATATAGCAGGGGTAACTATACGCCGGAAAAAGCAAAAAAAAAAACTACGTAAAAAAAAAGCGCCGGGCGGTCGTTCGTTTCTGAATCAGCGTAAATACTAATTTGCATATTCCTCGCGTAAAAATACGGAAGCGCCACCTAGCGGCCAGCCTGAAATTGCAGCCTAAGATACGACGGTGTAAGACACTTACACCTGTTGGATCTTAGGGATATCTATGCCTAACTGATTCTCTGAATCAGGCGCATAAATACGACCGAGCGCACTCAGAGATACGACGGCGTATCAGGAGATACGCCGTTGTATCTCTTTCTGAATCTGGCCCATTATGTTTGCTTGTTTCTATTAAACTCAATGGGGTTGATTTACTAAAGGGAAATCCACTCTGCACTGCAAGTGCACCTGTAAGTGCAGTCACTGTACCTTGCTGTAGATATTAGGGAAAGCTCTGAAATTAGGGAAAGCTCAGCTGATTTTTTTTTTATCCAATCATGTGCAAGCAAATATGTAGTTTTTTTTATTTTCCTTGCATGTCCCCCTCAGATCTACAGGGACTGCACTTGAAAGTGCACTTGTAGTGCAAAGTCGATTTGCCTTTTGTAAATAACCCCCAATATGTCTTTACTTGACAGCCGCATGAGAGTAATAATTAATTTGCTATAAGGGTCAGGAGTGTATAATATACTTGTACACAGAAACCCTAAAATTCATTCCAGCCCCTTTATTTATACAACAGAAGTACCCCCTAAGAGGCTTTTTAACAATGCACCATACCCACTTACATACTGTACATAAAAACACTCATCCCCGCGTACATACACCGACTCGCCCATGTACACAAAATGCATTCACGCTCAAGCCTGCATACATGTTTAAGGATAGCCCCTTCATGCCTTTACAGTACTGTAGCAGCATGTTGGGCAGTCACTTCGCCAGAGAACATGACCGCAAGTGAATTATTATGTGCCAAAGCATTTACAAATGACCACAGTGGCCCGGATTCAGAAAGCTTTTACGCTGGCGTATCTATTGATGCGCTGTGTAAGTTTAAAGATGCGCCGTCGTATCTCTGCACGGTATTCTTGAAGCTAGATACGCCTGAAATCTGGCTTCAGCCGACCGACATAAGTCTTAGTACGCCGTCGTATCTTGGGAGCATATTTACGCTGGTCGCTAGGGGCGCTTCCATTGATTTACGCGTTGAATATGCAAATGACCTAGATACGCCGATTCACAAACATAGTTCCGTCCGGCGCATCTATATACGCTGTTTACGTAAGGTGTCGGTCCGGCGTAATTTTACCCCTCATAAAGCAGGGGTAAGTCATGTTAAGGTATGGACGTCGGAAACGTACGAACAGCGTTTTACATCATTTGCGTAAGTCGTACGTGAATGGGGCTGGGCGTAGGTTACGTTCACATCGACAAAGCATTGAGCCGACGTATCTTGGGGAGTATTTGATACGTTACTCTGAGCATGCGCGCGCATGCGCCGTTCGATCGCCTATTTATTTGCATGGGGTCACGGGTCATTTCAATACAACACGCCCACTGCCTGGATCATTTGAATTACGCGGGCTTACGCCGGCCCATATACGCTACGCCGCCGTAACTTTGGGCGCAACTTCTTTCTGAATACACTACTCGCCTGACTAAGTTACGGCGGCGTAGCGCACATGAGATGCGCTACGCCCACCTAAAGATACGCAATTCTTTCTGAATCCAGGCCAGTGTCTTTTTGTATGCCCAAAATCGTCAGAGAGAGCTGTTGGCCTATGTGTGGGATAAAAAACATTTGTAATGGAATGACTATAGACCGATGAACTGAATTTCAATCTATAAATCAAACTGTGAAAATAGGACAAAAATGTAGCGCTCATGAGATCAGTACCCAAGTACCAATCACTAAATAACTGTAAACAAATCACTAGTGATAAAATTAATTATATATATATATATATATATATATATATATATATATATATATAAATAGTCCCACGTGACATGTGACTAATTAATAAGTAAATTAATAATCCATAAAGTGAAGTGATATTCAAACAATTCAATCTTCTTAAAATGTTCCACCACACCGCCGTGCTTGTGACACCACCCCTCTGGAATCGCACTCACCAGCTAAAATTGCCTCCCACTCTCGTGTTCGGCTCAAGAGGTTGTTAATTAGAACTCCAAACGGGTTAAACGACCATCCACTGTGTGTTTCAACTAAGGACAAAACGACCATCCAATACACAACTGTGTTTCAACTCAGGGTTTATCTACACATGTAAACAAGAAAAAGTGCTACAATAGTGTAAAATAAAAACGACAAATTTATTAAAATCCACACTAACACTTCAATCATTGCACATGACAAACTTTAAAAACCAGCCTTGAAAAATCACAGCAAACATGTATATATGATGGCTCTGCAGTGCTTTGCGGTCACAGCGGACCCGAGATACGCGCTCAATCAAGGTCTCTTACCCCCTCCTGGATCCCAGACCGTGCTGATCGTATCTCGTGCATAGCTGCGGCGTCTCACGTCAGTGTAGATTCCTGTCATGCAGCCACGCCCACGACGTTTCGTCACTTGGACTTATTCATGGGAATCCCATGAATAAGTCCAAGTGACGAAACGTCGGGATACTGCGATGTGATCCCGAGTCTGGTTCGGGGATACCGCTATTAGTACTGAAATTTAACCCCAAGCCAGGCTCGGGAATACCGCCAGGGAGGTTAAAAAAGGCATGGATTATTTTCTAAATGTACCCAATTATATATGTTCACAAATATAACTGGTTACTAACATTTAGGGCCGAAACAACTAATCGATTAATCGACAACTAATCGATTATGAAATTAATCGATTACAATTTTCATAATCGATTAATCGGCCAGTAACATAATGGGGTTAAAAAAAACTAAAATTAGTCCTTTATAGTACAAAAAAGCAAATCGCTAATGTAATTATTACTTTCACTGTCCTACAGTAAAAACAATTAACCCCTTACAGTTGCGATAATTTGCTCTTTTTGTACTTATTTTAGTTTTTTTAACCCCATTATGTTACTAAACATCTCAGGCCTGGGTTCACACCTATGTTTTTTGGTGCTTTTTGCAGAAACACACTACAGTTCATTTACATGTTTTCCTATGGGACATTTTTTAAGGCTATTATCCGATTAATCGATTAATCGAAACAATAATCGGCCAACTAATCGATTATGAAAATAATCGTTAGTTGCAGCCCTACTAACATTTATAGGTAAAGTTGATCCAGGGAATATCTGATTACCTCATGGGGGATCAGGAAGGATTTTTTCCCCTGCTGTAGCAAATTGAAGCATGCTTTGCCTTCCTCTGGATCAACTGTGGGTAAGGAATTGTGTATATAGAATTGCAAAAAATATATATATTTATTTATTTCCTTTTTTTGGTTGAACTAGATGGGCGTGTGTCTTTATTCAACCAGACTAACTATGTAACTGTGACAATGCTGCATTCCTCAAATAACTATACATTAGACTACCTGTAAAAATTGCATTGATGTATATTTTGGTAAAGTAACAACATTTAAAATACAGTTATCATTTTTCAGGTAGCAAACTACACTGGAGCACATCAATTTCAGTGGTGATGTTTGTCTGGGGCTTCTCTGCATTCTGGTCTATGATGCCATTGTTTGGTTGGGGTGAATATGACTATGAACCTTTAAGAACTTGTTGTACGTTGGATTATTCCAAAGCTGACAGGTAAGTCTCCTTTGAGTCTGTTATGCTTTTGTGAAATAAGTAACAGCAATGTAACATTAAAGCAGTAGTAAACATTTTTAAATAAATAAATACATTAAGACTCCGTAAAACGACCTAAACTCCAAAATATCTTATAGGGAACTTTAGAAGTGTAAGTTGTGTCTAAGCAGCAGTGTTGATTTTGACGTCAAATTCCGATTAGTCATAGTCTTTTGACTAAAATGCCATTTTACAGTAGTTTTAGTCATATTTTAGACATCTGAATTGTGTTAGCTTTAGTCATATTTGATTTGAAAATCACTAGTACATTTTAGCCGACCAAAATCGAATGGGTTTAGTTGAATTGTAATGTATTATTTAACCACTTCAATACTGGGAACTTTCCCCTCTTCCTGCCCAAGCCAATTTTCAGCTCTCAGCTCTGTCGCTGTTTAAATGACAATTGCGCAGTCATGCTACACTGTACCCAAACAACATTTTTATCATTTTGTTCGCACAAATAGAGCTTTCTTTTAGTGGTATTCGATCACCTCTAGGGTTTTTATTTTTTGCTAAACCAATAAAAAAAGTTTTTCTTTGTTTCTGTTATAAAACTTTGTAAATAAGTATGTTTTCTGGTGATGGGCATTGATATGCAACACTGATGGGTACAGATAGGCAGCACTGATGGGCACTCATAGGTGGCACAGATGGGCACTGAAAGGCTGCACTGAAGGGCACTGATAGGCAGCACCGATGGTCACTGAAAGGCTCCACTTGTGGGCACTGATAGGGGGCACCGATGGGCACTGATAGGTGGCACTGATGGACACTGATGAGTGACACTGATTTACACTGATAGATGTCACTGTTTGGCATTGCTGCTATTGAGGCACTGGCAGGTATTGCTGGTGGGCACTGATTAGCATCATGTGTGGGCACACATTGGCATCATGTGTGGGCACACAATGCCACCCATTGTCACCAGAGATGTCATACCGGGTGGTCATCAGTGGTGGCCATCCCTGGTGGTCCTGGAGGCATCCCTGGTGGTCCTGTGTGGGTGGGGCTGTGCTGAAAAACAATCAGCACAGACCCCTCTGTCAGAGGAGAAGTCGATCCGCTCTCCTTTGCTCGAATCTGTCAGACGCGAGTAAGCAAAAGCAGATAAATGGCTCTTCCTGTTTACATTGTGATCAGCCGTGATTTGACACGGCGGATCGTGTGGTAAAGAGTCTTCATCAGAGAGGGGGCCATGCGGCGGCTTGTTATCCTGATCACGTCATATGACGTCCGGTCAGGATAACATAACCACTTTTCCACTGTAATTTTGCTATATGGCGGGCGGCAAGTGGATTAGCATTATTAAATTTTCTCTGAAATTGCTAAACTCATTAAATACTCCTGGAGTAAAAATCGAATAACATGTTATTATTTATGATATTAAGGTTTGAACATGCATTACAAACACAGATTTACGCATTGTGATATATAACGCAATTTACAAAAAAAAAAGAAAAAAAGTTTCATAAACATACAAAAATATTGTTTTTGACAAACAGAAGTGCAACTTTAAAATATTTAAAACACAAAACAAAACTTTAAACTCTATTGGCTGTATTGCCATTGCACATATTACCTGAATATATTACAAACATTAAATATAAATGTAGCACACCCCTCGTAAGAGCTGCTGAGTTAGGGTTCCCCACTGCTGTACAGCCAGTCACTTACCATTTCCTTGATTTAATCAAACACAGAAAGATCAATCTTTGGCTTGTTTTTGTTGTTTTCATTGGAGGATAATAACTTGGATGGGGTAGGGAATTTATGAGATGCTCAACTTGAAAAATGTCCAAACACAGAACAGAGGGACAACTTCCCCCCTATTTACACAGATTCTCTTTTTCATTCCTCCTGCACAAACTTGGTGCCCTTGTACAGCACCTGCTGCTCACTCCTGGTGGAACTAGCAGTATATTGTTAGTTTAGCAAAGGCCCATTACAGGCAGGAACTCTCAGTCCCTTTGCAAAAATAGTACAAATAGAGTGAACAGCATACCATCTCTTCTTCTGCTTCTCTGTGGCTACTGATCCCAGTTCCACTTGCTTGCAGAAATGCTAGCCCGCTTGGCTGATTTTCTTCCCAGTCCTCCTGACTGATTTTCTGCACCAGTCCTGCCTGACTGACACACACACACACATATGGAAATTTCCCAGGGCAAACTTAGATGAAGACTTGGCACATTTCAGTCTTCAAGAGAGCACTGTTACAGCTGACATTCTCTGCCCTTGTTTTGTCTCTGCACCGTGCTGATCTACTCACTGTCTCTGCTTGCTTCTTCCTGCTTCCTCTCCGGCATGAATTATTTCAACTGCCTCCTGAGGTAGGATACTTCCAGGTCAGCTTTTCTGAGTTCCCAGCCTGAGGTAAAACCCCTTTCTGGCAGAAGTCCATCAAGGGCCACTGAAAGCTTCCCCTCAGCAGTGCTTTTTCATCTTCCACCCAAACTCCCCGCTGGCATGGCCCATGATTATTTAAGGGTTTATTTAACACCCTGCCAGGCTCCCAACCACTGGGGATTGGCTAAAAGCCCATAAATATTCAAGGCAGCTTCTCCTTACCTCCGCTCACTAGTTCCAGAACATTCTCCAAAGTTCCATATACCAGGGGGAGGCACCAGATAACTGCCAGGATCAGTCATCCAGACCTAGCCCCTAGTAACCTTGACCCAGATTCAGGTTTTTCCTTGGCCAGAAAAAGGCTTTTACCTACTCTTACTTCTAGTAGCACACATTATAGAGGGTGCTTTCTTTCAGCAGCTTTGTAGATGCCCCCTACATCTTCTTATGTGGTAGTGCAGTGTTCAGTTTGGAGTACAAGTACATGGAACAGCAGGCACATATCAGGAATATGAAATGTTGAGTTTACATATACTTTAAAGATGACAGGATAAAATAGGATGGGTGGCCTGCAACAGGAGTACAATCTAATGCAGAAAGCTCAGGTCACTAAAGGCATGATTATTTTTGCTAGAAAATTACTCCTAAACACTATATATATGTTTTTTTATCAGACACCCTAAGGAATAAAATGGCGGTCATTGCAACTTTTTATCTTGCATGTTATTTGGGCAATAATTTTTCAAACACCTCATGAATCAAAAAATAACAAAACATTAAAGTTAGCCCGATTGTTTTGCATAATGTGAAAGATGATGTTACACCGAGTAAATAGATACTGTACCTAACATGTCA
Source organism: Rana temporaria (assembly GCF_905171775.1). Lineage (NCBI taxonomy): Eukaryota > Metazoa > Chordata > Amphibia > Anura > Ranidae > Rana > Rana temporaria. The sequence continues at coordinate 135,397,056 of NC_053496.1, forward strand.
CCCTTCAAAATTGCACACGCTTGTGGAATGGCGCCAAACTTCGGTACTTAAAAATCATCATGGGCGACACATTAATTTGTTTTTACTGGTTATATGTTTTGAGTTACAGAGGAGGCATAGGGCTATAATTATTGCTCTCACTCTAACGTTTGTGGCGATACCTTACATGTGTGGTCTGAACACCGTTTTCATATGTGTGCTACTGGGGACAGGGGCACTTTAAAAAATATATTTTTTTTTATTGTTAATTTTACTTTAAACTTCTTACTTTGACACTTTAAAAAAAATAAATACAATGTAAACATCCCTTGTAATAGGAATAAGCATGACAAGTCCTCTTTTCAGTGAGACATGGGGTCAATAAGAATCCACATCTCACCTCTAGGCTGGGAAGCCTGAAAAAAACGATCCTGGCTTCCCAGCCAAGGCGGTGATGTTTTTTTGAATGCAGAGGCCGGGCATGACGCCATAATATTTCGCCCGACCTCCGAACGATCATAGAGACTCTGGCAATCATCTGGTCTGCCAGAAATCTCTATGGTAGGCATCTGGGGCTGGCAGATCTGTTCTCCGACTCACTGGCCCAGATTCAAGAAGCACTTGCGCCCGCGCAACCATAGTTGCGCGGCGCAAGTGCTTACTTGCTCCGGTGTAACGAGTGCTCCTGATTCAGGAACCTCGTTACACCGACTGCAGCCTAGGATGTGACAAACATAAGCCTCCTTATGCCTTCACATCCCAGGCTGCATTCTTGCGTTGGCCGCTAGGGGGCGCGGCCTTTGTGATCGGCGTATAGTATGCAAATTGCATACTACCACCGATTCACAAAAGTTGCGCGGGCCCTGCGTACGCAAGGTACGGAGTTTCCGTACGGCGCCTTTAGCATAAGGCTGCTCCTGCTAATAGCAGGCGCAGCCAATGCTAAAGTATAGCTGCGCCTCCCGCCCGTGAAATTTAAATTTCACGTCGTTTACGTAAGTGAACCGTGAATGGCGCTGGACGCCATTCACGTTCACTTAGAAGCAAATGACGTCCTTGCGACGTCATTTGCCGCAATGCACGTCGGGAAAGTTTCCCGACGGAGCATGCGCTGTTCGCTCGGCGCGGGAGCGCGCCTAATTTAAATGATTCCCGCCCCCGGCGGGATCATTTACATTAGGCAGCCTTGCGCCCGGCTGTTTAGCATATTGCCCGCGCAATTTACGGAGCAACTGCTCCGTGAATCGCGGGCAAAGCGCAATATTTGCGTGGGCGCAGAGAAAAAAATGTGCTCTTTGCCCACGCAAATATTGCGCGATTCTACCTGAATCTGGGCCACTGATTGCAGCTGTGAGTCAGTAGAAGCACTGGAGGGCGGCGGGAGGGGGGATGTCCCCTCTCACTGCCCGTAAGAATGATCAAGCAGTGGAACAGTCGCTATGATCATTCTTATGGTGCACAGAATCGCTGGCTCTAAAAGACGATATCTGAATGATGCCTGTAGCTTCAAGCATCATTCAGATATCCCTGCTTAAACTCAAGGATGTCCATGAACGTCCGTACGGTAGGAAGTGGTTAAAGTATATGTAAACATTCTCTTTGTGTATATATGTTTTTTTTTAAGTGTTTCCCTTTTTTTTATAAGTGATCGCATAACCTCTGTTCTCAGCTGCTTAAGAGCTCAGGATGGAAAAACAGCAGAACACTGATCTTCCTAGTAAATGGCTGTGTGGGGGCATTTGAGCAGAAGTCTGATCATTGTAGGAGAGCACAGTGAGTTTCCAGCACAGCTAGGTAACTGACCACGGTGTGCTTTTCTGCCTAGTGTTGTCAGCAATGCTGTATCCTGGCCTAGGCCGTCAAGGCCCAGGCCTAGGGCAGCACTTTGCAGGGGGGCAGCACAGAAAGAATGCCCGCCGGCTTGCGCTACACCTTGGCTGGGAAGCCAGGATCGTTTTTTTCAGGCTTCCCAGCCTAGAGGTGAGATGTGGATTCTTGCACCATTGGCATGATTATACCTTGCCAATCGTGCAGCAGAGTCCTCTCCATAAAATTATCAGAAATTTGTGCTTAAAGTAGAACTATAGACAACACTTTTTTTTTTCATTTTGAATAGAGTAAGGGAGGGTTATAGCCCATTTCAGTTTATTTTTTACCATCCCTGTCCCATTGCAGAGATTTCCCTTCACTTCCTGCCCCATAGCCAAACAGGAAGTGAGAGGAAATCTGTGCAAATTAAGGGAATCCATAGCCCCAGGGCCTCAGAACTAGTGTCCCCACTCAAAAGTTTCAGGGCAGGTCTTATTAGCAAGGGGTGTGGCCTTGACAGGAAGGGGTGGGTCATATTTAAATTAGGGGGTGCACGAGTTTAGTCAAGCCTAGGGCAGCACAAAACCTAAATACACTACTGGTTGTCAGTTCTTGGTAAGAAATACATAGGGCCTATGAGAAACACCAAGGATTTAACACAAAGGAAGCAATGCAAAGACAGCAGGATGCTTTTTTTTTTTAATATAAAAGTACATGGAACAGCAGGCACATATCAGGAATATGAGATGTTGAGTGTACATATACTTTAAAGATGACAGGATAAAATAGGATGGGTGGCCTGCAACAGGAGTACAATCTAATACAGAAAGCTCAGGTCACTAAAGGCATGACTATTTAATTGGAACTTGTCAGTTTTCTCTAAAAGCAAATGTACTAGTTTTTGTCAAAATAGTTTCCCAAATGCTACTTCTATGAACATGTCATTATATAGATAAGTTAAAGAATATGAATATGTTCTTTGAGAGATGCAGAAAAAAAATGTGACTATATTGCTTTACTGTGGAAAATAGGTTGGACTTGATGTGTCTTTTTTCAACCTCGCCTACTATATAACTATGTAACTGTGATTAATAATTCATCAATAAAAAATAATCAATCATTTGTTTTTTACAGAAATTTCATCTCTTACCTTTTTCCTCTGGCATTCTTCGAGTTTCTAATCCCTCTGTTTATTATTATGACTGCTTACCAGTCCATACATCAGAAGCTGAGGAAAAGTGGCCAGAAGGTAATGTTCAACTAGCCCAAGTTCTCACATAGACTGGGGCCCCTCATTTTGGGGGCAACTCATAATAAGCTTGTTGGGAAATCAAGGGATTATCCCTGATTCTGTATTAGGTGAACACAATCAACTGTTTCTACTGAGAAACTTTTAAGCATCTGAATTTATGCTGATGTAATAGCTGGAACATTTATGTAACTTGTTCATGTAGGCAAAGCTTTGAATGCGGTTTTAAATCCTAATAGCAGCTCAGAATAAAATGACTTTGAGGTCTGACCAGCACTCAGCCAGCTGGCTTGCTGAGCAGTTCTTGAGATGCTCTGTCTATTCATGCGAAAACAAAAGACGTAGATAGAAGGATGGTCAGGAAGACTAAAATTTTGTTGTAAAAAAATAAATAAAAAAATGACAGGGCATTAAAGCAAACTTCAAATAGCTTTTTTATCTAGTGAATGTTAAAAAATGATGTCCAATAAGATTTATGTCAAAATATATTTAAATCATGCTAGAGTACACCGGGATACTGTTTTTACTGCAAAGGAGAATTTGTATCTACAGCTCATTTGCTACATTAGAAAGCTGTTTTGTAAAAAAAAAAAAAAAAATGGCCATTTTATGAAAGGTTAGTGCAGTAGAAGCAAAAGTGTAATATAAACACTAAATATAGCAAACAAATAGATTTAACAATATTACCAAATCTAGTGCCATACGCCATGGTTCTCAGAAATCAGAAACTGTGAGTTATATAAAGCAATTATAAAAAATAATTATAGATCAATAAAATTAGAGACATAAAAATGAAAAGAAAATGATTTGGCTTTATTTTATAGGCATAGGCTAGCCTTTTTATTACATTTTAAGCTATTTATTTTTGGGAAATAAATACAAAATATTTTTCAACCACAGTACATCTCATATGACTTAAAGGCATATTAAAGGCACAAAAAAAAGACATTTTAAACATGACCAGGGAGATATTTTTATATTTTAAAGCACATGGCAATGAATGTTACCCTGGGTTATAAGCAAATGAGAGTCTACAAATAGAAAGCAAATCTTATTGTAGGCTTACCAACACATGTGACCAGACTTGAGGTTGAATTATTTTGTTTGTAAAGAACACTGCACACATTGCTTCTAACAGAGTTATATGTAAACCCCTATTAGGGAGATTTTCTGACATAGAAAATAAATTGACAGAGTAAATTAAATAAAGAGTTTTGATCTTATAGCAATAATTCATATCCATCTTGTATTGGTTTTAGTTTAGTAGAGAGCTTCTAGGTGGCTACTAAGCATTAGTACTCCTAATTGAAGAAAGGTGTCAATTTTTTTTTATGGTTGAAGCCCTATGTCCGATACGGATATGAACAAGATAGATAGACTTAACATAAGACTTACCACATGAAATAGACCTCAAGTGTGCCCTGATCTGATGGACGGTATGCCAAAATAAGGGGGCATACCCAAGATTAGAGATGAATATTTTGTGGAGAGAAATTAATTTGAGAAATGTCCTAAAAAGGGGATGGGATGGTGGGTATCGCCCACAGGAAACCGACAAAGACCACAGGTGAATGGGCTGGTTAAATACCCCCGGCTCCTCCCATAAATTCAGGCCAGCATACTGGCCTTGTTACTTATCAACTTGACGTAAAAGGGCAAAGCTTGTAAATAATAAAGCAATATAATTTTATTAGACTAATCACTCTTTCACAATATCTTTATTATATTTTAAAAAATTGTGATAACACAAATAGAAAAATGGTTTGCCAGACAGATTTTATGGTCCACAGGATAAAGAGGTAAGTTAGATGATCTGAAACTCTCAGGAGCTTGCAATAATTAACGTTGGTATTGACATTCCCACCAAATATAAATTGAGGCAGGTGCATTACACGCTCTAAAACAATGTGAATGAATTTGTTAATGCCTAATTTGAAACATATTTAGCAATGTGTGTTGGAGTCAAGCACAGCATAAAATTAACTTATGGGCATTTTTCTAGGCTTTTGTGTTAGGTGAATATTTGACTGTTGCCATCCATATCTGGATACATATTGGGGGTCTGATCCACATTTTACCATATAACAAACCCTTTTGAGATTATATCAAAAAAATTATGCGAGAAAGAGATCGGCCTGAAAGAGCAGAATAGTTTCTGCTAATGGCATGTGCAGTTTGCCATGTAAGTACTGGAGTGATTTAATTACATCAATGGTAAGCAAGTTACATACAAATTTACTCCTTTAGAACCATTGAAAAGCCAGTAAATCTTCATGGGCTGGGATAAAGAGGGGACAATTTTCTATACTAGCAAGTGGTAGGTGGGAGAGGCGAGGCCACTAAAAAAACTTAAAGCAAAACTAAACAACATACTGAAACTAAAAGTTGTCAAAATGCCAACACAGGATGGGACTGTGGGTGCTTGTGGTAGAACAGTGCTGTTTCCTAAACGTTAGTTAGTCAAATGTTGAAAGTGGAAAGAATGGAATTTTTAAGCACCAATTATATGAAAGAAAACACAAATTTTATTAACAATTTAATACATAATTTCATTAAAAAACAAAAAGCAAAAACAATATATTAAAAAACTGCAGTATATCTTCAGTGGTGACTAAAAACTCTCCAGTGTTGGTCAAAGATGTCAACACACGTCAAATCGAGCGTGCATGACTTAACTAGATTGTGGTGGTATTTAAGCTCTACATGTTTCGCGAAGATCGCTTCTTCTGGAGCTAGTATAATCTTGTATCTAGATTCGTTAAGTGTTTGAGAACTGGGGATGATTTAATTATATTATGTGGCTATCACCTTCAAAAATGACCTTAGAGTGTTCTTTATTGATAACAAATTGCTATCTAGCAAAAAGCCCAGGATGGTGTGAATAACATGGTAGGCCGCATATACACTTATGCAGAGGAGAGGGCTGAACGTATAAAATTACTTTATAGAGACCGCATTGAGAATTAAAGCACAGCAGGAGTCGGAAGAACGGGGTAAATTGTAAGCCGTCACAATCAAAATGAAACAGGGATCATCCAGTCACCACTGTAGACATACTGCAGTTTTTTAATATTGTTTTTTCTTTTTCTTTTTCAATTAAATTATGTATTAAATTGCTAATACAATTAGTGTTTACTTTCATGTAATGTGTGCCTAAAAAGTCCATTCTTTCCACTTTTAATATTTGACTAAACAACACTGTACAACAATATATACAGTATTTACACTGTAGTTTTATACAGTTTGTGCTTAAGTCTTTTGACTTATATGATGTTGTTTATCTGCACTTAGATTCAATTATTATGACACTTTATACTTTTTTATTATTTCTTATTCAGGTGCCAGCAAATGCTGCTGTCTGTTAGTGCTGGTTCACACAGGGGCAACCCCACTTACTGTACAGCACGACTTTGCAAGGCGACTTCAGCGCGACTTGGAGCAACTTACAACGCAACTTACAGTTGCCTTCAGGACAGGCGACTTTGGCTGTGGCCAATCACATAATAATCAGCTCTGTGGGAGGGAGGGATTTGCCTGAGTAAACTTTTTTATTTTCCTGTAAAGTTGCTTCAGTTAAGACAGTGATTCGACTTTGGAGGCAACTTCCATTGAAATCAATGGGTACAAGTTGCCTAAAAGTTGCCTAGAAGTCGTACAGGAACCTTTTCTGAAGTCGGATTGACCTTAGTAGTGTACATTAAGACGGTTCTCACTCATTTCAATGGAATTTCTCATGTCGCGCAACTTGGGGCGACACAAGTCGGATCCCAAGTCGCTGTAGTGTGAACCAGCACTCATTGTATTGTTTTGTATTTATATTTTATTTCACTTTATTTTATACACTTATTTCTTTTATTTATCACTGAAGTCAGGTTTGCTTAATTTATGCACACGGTGATCAAGCCTGACAGCTCCTTAAAGAGGAAAATTTAGTTGGATGTATAAGGATTCATAAATTGGGGTGAAGTAGATCCCCAAATAAGCTAGGGCTGTTATCCAGGAAAATCTATAGTTAGATTGGGATTGTTAAAGAGATTCAGGGATCAAAGCAATGTCAATGGCTTTGGACTTACGGGCAAGAAATTTCTCCAAAGGCATGAAGGGTTCTCATAAAGTCAAAATAAGTGATGTGGGGACATTTAGTAGAACATCATCCACAAATCTCTGAATTTTATGGTATTTCCCTGCTATTCCAAGACCCTGAATACATGGACTGAAAAGTATCACTGCTGCTAGGAGTTCCAGAGCTCCAGTGAATAGAATGGGAAAGAGTGGATGGCCCTGGCATGTACAATGTTGAATTGGAAACCATTCTGTTCCACTGGGAGGGAGTTATGCACAGTATGGATCAGTACCGCAAAGTGATTTAGACAAAAAACCTTATAGAGTGACTTACCGTTTTTGCGCCCACGTTTGTGGCAAAGAAAACCTGCACTTTGTAGTCATGGAAATGTTTAAATTCAACATTAAGTAGATTGGAAAGAAGAATAGAAAGTAATAACTAGTAGAAGTAATTGCTATTCAGAAATGTTGAAATTCATGTTTGCTTAGCTTAGCGCATTGGTAAATGATGAATACTTTGTTAAATGTAGTTATAAAAAAAAAAAACAGTTGAACCTAAATGTCAAATGATTAACAAGATCAAGATTCAAGGCTAAGATCCAAACTAAAATGTTACTTGATGTAACAGTATATTGCATAGTTAGATATTCTCAAAATTAATACATTTACATTTTTTACAGATAAACTCTGGATTACCAGTAAAATCACTGATCATATGTTGGGGTCCATACTCACTGCTGTGCTTTTATGCAATTATTCAGGATGCAACAATCCTTTCACCAAAGTTACGGATGGTAAGAAAATGGCTTGAAACATTTTGTATAATATTAAAAAGTATTACATCTACAAGTAATGGTTCTTTAGAGATTGTAGACATAACAAATGGCTGTCAAGGATGGGGACCAGTCAAGGAATAACATGTATGGAGGTAGTATACAAAGAGCATTTGCCTAAAATGGGAAATTCAGAAAGTATGTCACTTTGCATGTTTGTCTATGTACCGTCATAACTAACTGCTTTATGATATATATATATATATATATATATACTTGCCATAAAGCAAACAACGTGATTAAAACAGGCCAAAATGTTCAGGAAAGTTGGAAAGACTGGAAATGCAAATGAGCAGAGATGTCAACAAAACTTCACTAGTAATTTAGGTCACCCTGCCTATAAGGGCAGAAATCTTGGGAGGTAGCAGATTTTCCTTTCAGACTGTTTACCATGGGACAAAACATATCATGCTATATACTACTGTATACAGAGAAACCCAATATTGAGGACACATTAAAAAAAAAAATTCAAGTGCACTATTAACTGTATCTGTTAAAACTGCTAGGTAAGATTTTTTTCTTTAAATATTGTCAACATTTGAATAGTATATAAAACAGCTTGTTACGTTATTTTGCTCAAACTAAGCCCAGGTCACATCTTTTTGCAGGTGCCTGCTCTCTTGGCCAAGATGTCCCCTGCTGTGAATGCCTATGTGTATGGACTTGGAAATGAGAACTACAGAGGAGGAATTTGGCAATTCCTCACTGGACAAAAAATAGAAAAAACTGAAACTGACAATAAAGCTAATTAACACATATTTAAGTCCCTGTTCTGTTTCACACTGTAGCGGACAAAAACTGGTGTTATGAAAGTGTTTGGATTGTTGTGCCTTGAAACAGTTTGTAGTGTGCAACTTTACCGCAAGTGAGGAGCTACTTACAGTTTACTTCATGTCATGTTTCTGTATCCTAAATTAAAAGACAACCAATATGTACAAATAAAAAGGGTGTTTGGGTAATATATTATTGTTATGTAATAATGACTATGTGCCTTAATCAAAATATATTGTGGTTTATTAAAAAAAAATATTAGACATGTAATATTAACAAGTAATGAAAAAGACAACAATCATTGAACAACATTAATTATAGCTGAACACCAGACTGATGTAAAATACACAAATTATTGCATTCATATATTCATTCATTCAAAGATTGTTAAATGTATTTTTTTTTTTGTTTGTTTTCATGCAAGCAGTATAAGTACCTGAATTTCACCTGATATCATAATTTTGCTATCCCTTGTACAGCAGAGCTCAAACCAGGAGGCAGAAAAGTAGCACAAGGACCTAGCTCATTACGTTGCAGTGCACATGCTAGCAAGGGAAATGCTATTTGAAGGAGAGAACAAAAAAAAGTGACAGAGAGATAAGTTTAGATTTCTGCTGTTTCTCCTTTTAATGTCCATTTTGTTTAACTGAAATACAGCAGAAAATAAACAGGTCTTTTGCCCTGCCAGTCAAGGCTTTGCTGGCGGTATACATTTTAGAACTGGATTAACAGAAATACAAAAAAAAATTGATTTATTTGTAAATCAGCTTTCATATACTGTAAAGAACTGTATGTATTTTGTTTGCCTATTTTGCTGTTTCCCTGGAGTTTAGGTTTAATCTCACTTTAAGGATATATTTGGTCTTTAATATTTTGTTTGGCACTCATCATAGCACTTTTTCTGTAAAGTAACATTTCTTAAGATAGGTTTATGAAGTTTGGTTAACTTAGATGTTATTAAGAACACAAACTATTTTATTTACTTGCAAATGTGTATGTATTAACCTCCTTAGTGGTAATATGGCTCGGGGTGAATTTTTTATACCAAAAGCGGTATCCCTGAGCCAGACTCGGGATTGCATTGAAGGATACAGGGGGAAGTTACTTACCTTGTCCCTGGATCCTGCGATGTGTCCCTGCTGTGTGTACGGGCTCCTCCGCTGTGTCTCCTCGCTCGATTCACAGTGTCGCCGAGCTCCGTTCCCTGCGACGTTGCGACGCACAGGGACGGAGTTTGGCGCCAAATTCAAAAAGTGAAAAACACAATACACATACAGTATACTGTAATCTTACAGATTACAGCACTGTATGACATAAATACAGAACCCCTTTGTCCCTAGTGGTCTGCCCAGTGTTCTGCATGCAGTTTTATATAATTAAAACTGTTTTCTGCCTGGAAACTGGAGATTGTCAATAGCAACCAAAAAGTGTCCCTTTACATCAAAAGTGCTTTTAGACCAGCTAGAAAACAGCGATAATAAATTAGAATCACTTGCAGAATTGAACGATAGTGATTTGTGGGGAAATTCGTCATCAAACAATAAAAATAATGACAGCAACAATTCTGTAACTGAGCAAATTTCAGTGTTTTTGATTTGATTACATTATTGAATAATTTTTATTATAATTACATTATTATTTGTTATAATTATTTATAGTTATTTATTATTTTTTTAATTTATGATTTTGTGTTTCAAACTTTATCATATCCGGGATGTCTACTAGACTCTTGTTTGGACAGATTTAAGTGAGTTATTCCTAAGAATTGCAGGCCTACAGTATAAAACGGCAAATTTCCATTTCCAAATTGTACCGCTTTTGGTACAAAATTCCAGACATAATCATATTGCCAGGGAGGTTAAAAAAACAGCAGCCAACCTACTTTCCCAAACATGTTTAAAATCTGAAGATTTTCTATGTACTCTATCTAAATGTTTCCAATATCCGTGAAAAAGTGTCTACAGGGCTATTATTTTCCCACAGTTCTACTTTTTTTTTTAATTAGCGGACAATAATGGATCACCCAATTTTCAGTTCACTAATATCATTCATTGTGTGCTCCATAGTTTGGCCAATAGGCAATCTATCTAGTCAAAAATTTAAATTAAAGTGTTTTAGCAAAAAAGAAGGCATCTCAATTTTTTTCACTTTTTCTGTTATACTTATGTTCTGTTTGTTCCAAAAAATCTGCGCTTTTGATTGGTGATAATATTAGTCAGCTCTGTATTGGTTCCCATGTTTCTCAACAAAAGGCACTGCCTATCTAAAATGTTGGACAGAAGAATGAGCCAGCTCCAACATTTTAAATTTCACCCTGCTTTATAAAAAAAACAAAAAAAACGTGTATGGTTACAGTGCTGAATCATGTGTTAAATTCATAAACTAGAGTGGGTATAACATTTCTTAACTCAAGTTAAAAAAAATAATGTAAACATTTTTTTTAGTCTGCAGAAGTTAATAAAACTGGAGCTGTCTCCTTATTGTTGTGAGCCCTTCAATTCAGTTTTCTAAGAATAGTTTTCTAAACACTACAATTCTTCTTACTTCATTACAGATTAGATCTTTCATGGTTATACAAACATTAACTTGACATGTGCATTAGTTTCCATCCGAATGCATTTTTGTCAGAATTTCGAGGATTTTCGCGTTCGTTTTAACAAACGATAACGAACGTGCAGAATCCAAAAAACAAAAAATCCGACATAAAAAATGCTTTATTTTTGTTTTGTTGCGATAACAGTTTGATACAGATAGAAGATTTGACATGACGGTGACAATAGCGATCTGTGTCAATCGAACCTGCGGTTGAATGTGCCTAACCTAACTCTATTAGTCCAAGATTATTCTACATAGAGAGAAAAGATTCGACATTATAGAGACATGAAGATTCGACAAAGCAGTTAAAACCATACGATCGCCGTGAGCGGACATTTATGGTCAAATGCTCCGCCCATAGGCTATAGAAGAATTCTAATGTTGGTTGACTAGTAATAATAATTAATAAATATAATTATTACTAGTCATTCAATATTAGAATTCTACTATAGCTTGTGGGTGGAGCATTCAACCGGAAATGTACAATTGCGGCGTTGTACAGTTTAGCTGCTCCGTCGAATCTTCTTAGAACATTCGACAGACACCATAACCCTTCAATTGACAGATTCAACCTTAATTAATTAGGACGAAATTTTTTTTTAACTAAACAAAATTAATAATACATTTTTTGGACAAAATCGAAATTCCGAAATGAAATATTTCAGTGTGTACATGTCTAATATCCAGATACACAAGGATATTGGAACAAATCCTTATACAAAAAGAACCTAGGTGGAGATATAACCTCCAAGCTACTACTCCCTCCTGGAATAAATGAAGTCATTAGCTCTAAGCATATTTTACTTTTAACTAAATAAATAAAAACAAATTTTGGGAGTAACTAAATAAATCCAATTTTCGGGCGAAAACAAAATTCCAAAACAAAATATTTCAGTGTGCACATTAACAACAACTAAGAAAAGTTCTTATGGTGAGGGCTCTTTTGTTTCATTTTGCCACTAAACTGAAACATCACATGTTTCTGGCTGTAGTAGGGAGCATATTGCTCACTCTTCTGATATTTTGAATATGGCTAATCATAAATTCTGTATCTAATTTGCTATAACAGCAATCAGATTCACCCAGCCACACCTATTCTCCACCATACAGCAGTATAACCTGTCTCTTCAGTCCAAACATAGGGACTTTATCATCAAAATAGGGTGCAGAGAGATAAACATAAAGAAAGCGCTATATGCCTTTATGTCTATTGGTGAATGGAAAGTTGTAACCAAGAGGCATAAAAAAATTTTAAATCACTGCTGACAATTTTTTGTCCTTTCTAAAGATATACCTACCTACTACGATCTTAATGTGCAGAACAAAATGTAATCAAATATAGAATAATTCTGCTTCTATGCAAATCTTCATGACTTAGTTGTCACAAGACTTTGTGAAAGGCATGTTAATTTTTTCACGCTAATAGCAAAAAAAATAAAAAATTACAGAAAAGTATAAAGAAAAAGGAAAAAAAGACACATACTACATTAGTGATTAACCTGCACATGCATAAAATATGGTATGTGTTTTGATATATATGCCAAATCTGCCAAACTACACACAAAGTAAATGAAATGAGCTATTAATCAAGGTTAAATACATATTTAACATATTTAACCCAGAACTTTTTATTTGCAGATGTTCGATGGATTAGTCTGTGAACAGTCTGTGCCTTAGCATCTGTTTAAGATGTGGGTTAGACACAAAAAGGAGGTCACCAGACACAACATCTGTAACTGTAACAAATTGTAGGATAACTGTCTAAAAAGAAGCTTCCCATAAGCTCTGCTTTAAAAAATTTAATTACATGCATGAGAGCATAAATACAGTTGATGGGATATTGCTACTTACAGTAATGTATACCTCTAGATACACGTATATACCTAATGTCCCGCAGTTAATGAAAAAAAAATATTCCATAATTCAGATACAACATATACCCTTCAAGCTTTTAGCTAATGCAGAGTATTTGTTACGGTATTTAAAGCGGGGTTCCAGTCACATTTTTTTTGTTTTGTTTGGCCATTGAAATATTATGTAGATACAGTTCCCATTAAAGAGCATCAAACATACCACATCGTTGTCTACAATAATAAAAAACTTGCCTTCACTGCTGTCCAGAACGATGTGGCCGTTTCCATCTCCTGTGTGGGCAATTGAAGCCCAGTACATTTTTTTCACTCTTCCCGGCGAGATGTGCATGCTGGGTAAGCTTTAAATCCCACGCATGCGCATTACAGCGCCGCTCGTAGCGGCTATTGTTTGTGCCGTTGTCATAACAACAGGTGGTGGAGGAACGTCCCGCCCCGTTGTTATGACAATGATGATAACAGAATCCCCACACTGCTCTCTCTCTCGTCCTGCAGATGAATGAAAAGTAAGGGCTTTGTGCCCTTATTAAACATTGCGCTGTAAACAGCGCCTGTACTGTCCTTGTCAGCGCACAGACTCCTGGGAAATTATGACACTACATTCCCAGGAGTCTGCATGGTGTAGGCTAGAAAGCACAAGCACCGCGGTGCAGGAAGAGGAAGGATTAACTAATCTGCCTAGCAACAACAGTTTAAAGGTATGTACCTTTTTTTTTTGTGTGTTAATGGACTAATGACATTTTTAAAAAACTACTGATGCACAGTTATATTTGAGGGTGGAGCTCCGCTTTTAATATTTGGGTTATTTGCATTAAATTAATTCTAGTTGGTTAAAGTATTATATTTCATGTCATGGACAAATTAAATCATTTTAAAAAAAAAAGTGCAGTGCATGAGTTTCATTAATCGTTTTGAATTCCATGTAATTGTCAGTATTAGCGAAGAGACATTTTATAGATATTTTGCCTTGCCTAGCACTGTAATCAATATATTATGGTGTTAGAAGTTCCGCAGAATGAATTAATGTAACAAGGGAAGTAATTTGATTGTACATATTACTGGTACTTTTTTCTGCCGTGATAACAGAACTATTTTTATAGAAATTACATATTATGCCTGTGCTTGAACAAGCAAAATTAAAATCTTAGGCCCAGATTCTCAAAGGGCTTACGACGTGCAACGCAATGTACGTCGTTGTAAGTCCTAATCTGGGCCGTCGTATCTATGCGACTGATTTTTAGAATCAGTTACGCATAGATATCCATTAGATCCGACAGGCGTAAGGCTCTTACGCTGTCGGATCTTAAATGCAATTTTTTTTTTTGCCGCTAGGTGTCGCCTCCGTCGTTTTCCCCGTCGAGTATGCAAATTAGCAAAATACGCGAATTCCCGAACGTACGCGCGGTCGACGCAGTGAAATTACGACGTTTACATTAGATTTGCGACACGTAAAGTTGCCCCTGCTATATGAGGGGCAACCGATGTTAAGTATGGCCGTCGTTCCCGCGTCGAAATTTAAAAATTGACGTTGTTTGTGTAAGTCGTCCGTGAATGAGGCTGGACGCCATTTACGATCACGTCAAAACCAATGACGTCCTTGCGACGTCATTTAGCGTAATGCACGTCGGGAAATTTTAGGGACGGCGCATGCGCATTACGTCCGGCGCGGGAACGCGCTTAATTTAAATGCTATACGCCCCCTACAAATTAGGCGGGCTTGCGCCGGGTGATTTACGCTATGCCACCGCAACTTTACAGGCAAGTGCTTTGTGAATAAAGCACTTGCCTGTAAAACTTGCGGCGGCGTAACGTAAATGACATACGTTAAGCCGCCGCAGTTTTACGCCCATCTACGAGAATCTGGGCCTAAGTGTGCCTATACAAGAAGCACATTTCAAGATTTTTATCTGAGCTGATAACCTCATGCAGAGAAAAACATATGAGTAGTACCTAGCACCTGCAAGCACTAGAAATGCATAGGCAAAAAAAAAAAAAAAGGAAAATTCCTCAGTCCAATAAGTAGTGGTTTCCTTTTCTCCAGAAAAACAGGATTTATTTTTTCACAGGCCACCATCAAAAGAAAGCTAAGCTGGGATGAAAAGCCACAGACAATTACTAGTGCAAAAGATTCTATTGGAATAATCTGCTAAGCCATCTTAAGGCAAATAATAATTATGCATACACATAGGTCTTAACTTTTAATATGCTATGTCAGTCCTAGAATTAACATTACTAATTGCATTAATTAATAATTAATGAATGTTATCCATCAATGAAAAAAGATACCTAATTAATGCTGGAGCAAAAACACCAATTTACTAAAGAAGCTAAGAATGTTCACACAAGCAAATATTCACTTTAGTTGGCCTATAATGTACAGATGAAAAACATAAAGCAGTCATTTTGACTTGATTGGCTTACTAAAGTGGATATTCGCACATTATGGAGTAGATTTACCAAAATTGAAGAGTGCAAAATCTTTTGCAGCTGTATACGTTAAAAAAACTCACATAACTGTTTGGGTTCAACCGACTCCTATGATATTATATTTATAGCGAGGAATGTGAAAGTACAATATCTTCAATCCTCACCAGCAATACTAAATTGAAACATAGAAATTGCATGCATGCGAATAAGATGTGGAGCTTAGTTGGCTCCCAACGGGAACTGGATCCTAGGAAGATCAGACCTGGATCCTGGGATAGAGGGGGGAATTGTTGGGATATGAAAGGGAAAGGGACAGCACCCTGGGTCAACAGTGGTCTAGAGGAGGTATATGGAATTAAAAGGCACAGTCACAGTATGTATGTGGCATAAAACAACAGAGATGTGAATGCAAAACAATGTCCTGTAACCTCAATCTCACTATTGTAAACCATAGTTCGATATCCAGAGTATGCATGCAAGTTGACAGTCCTGGTCCATGGAAGACCATACATGGATCAAAGCATATAGTCCAAAGTAGAAAGCGAGTAAATGGATGCTTATCAGGTGGTGATGGAAAGACAAACCTTCAGTGCCAGTGCCATTGCCGATTTCCACTGAGGCCCATCAAGCATTAGCAAGTGTTCATATGCTTCAGTCACAGGACCACACTGCCTCTGATGCAGCTGGCAGTGACTGGCGAAACCGGTTAGGCTTTCTTTTTTTCCTTTTCACCTTGCCCCTGTGACTAGATGGATTTTGGACTATATGCTTTGATCCATGTATAGTGTCCAATGGATCAGGACTGTCAATTTTCATGCATCAGGACTGTCAATTTTCATGCATACTCTGGATATCAAACTATGGTTTGCAACAGTGAGAGGGAAGATACAGGACAATGTTTTGCATTAAAATCTCTGGTGTTTCATGCCACATACATACTGTGACTGTACATTTAAATTCCATATACCTCTTTTAGACCACTGTTGACCCAGGGTGCCATCCCTTCCCCTTTCATATCTCACAAATTCCATCATTTTGGATACATCAAGGAATTAACAACACCCAGGGCCGCCATCAGGAATTATGTGGCCCCCTTACACAGCTTCAGGCATGGGCCCCCTGGAGCAGAGAACCGGGGGGAGGGGGGTGCTGCCGTCTGAAATTGAGAGGCGGGGGGGCTGCCGCAAATTGAGAAGCGGGGGGGGGCTTTACAAAAACAGACGAAAAAAAAAAAAAAGGGGGGGTAGTCACCCGGGGCCCTGGGAAACTCTGGGCCCTTTAATTTAATAGAATAAAAGGAAATAAAAAAAAATATTTTTATTTAAAAAAAGGGGGGTTGCCACCCAGGACCCTGGGGACCTCTGGTCCCTTTAATAATATATATATATATATATATATATATATATATATATATATATATATATATATATATATATATATATATATATATATATATATGTATATATAAAAAAATGAAAACACATTTTATAAAAAAGAAATTACAAAAAAAGGGGGGTTGCCATCCGGGACCTCTGGGCCCTTTAATAAAAATAAAAAATGAAAAAAAAGAAACCTCTGGGCCCTTACAGGTGTACTGCCTGTACCCCCCTGATGGCGACCCTGACAACACCTACCACAATATGCCAGCATGTATCTTTCCCAGGATCCAGGTCTGATCTAGGATCCATTTCCCATTGGGAGCCAACTTAGCTCTACATCCTATTCACATGCATGTAATTTCTATGTTTCAAATTATTATTGCTACTCAGGATTGAAGATATTGTCCTTGCTATATTTATATTACTCTCACTGGATAGGGGCAAGAATGATGGACTTTGAGTTTTTATCACAGTATGATTGACACATTGTGAATGATTCCGTTTTTATCGTTTATCGTTTTATCCTTTCCTCTCTTCCTTATCCGCTTTATGTCATTGGAATCAGTTGAGCCCAAAGAGTGTTTTTATTGTGTGTTTTTGATGATATGATACCGTGAGCTCCGCTTCTCTCCTCTTTTTGCAGCTTCAAGGGTATAGGGGTTTATTTATATATTTATATATTTATTGATAGCTGGCATCAGCAGGGATTTGCACCTTGAGGGATCTTTATTTTTAGTTCTCAGCTGTATATGGTAGCTAATTATCTTCTAACTTCAGCTTGTTCAATTAAGCTTTGTCAAAAAACCTGGAAGCGGATTTCTTTCTATGCAGAGCTGCACCAGATTTTGCACTCTTCAGTTTTAGTAAATCAACTGCCTTAGTAAATCAACCTCATTGAATCAGCCTTCCTTGTTAAAGTCTTTGGTCTGTAATGCTAATGTAATATAAAGTATTTAATAAATGGATTAGTCATTTACAAGTATAATTTTCAGTAGCTGTTGTCTGTTCTTAAACTAAATGTATAATTTAAATTCACACTTATCATAAATAAATTAGGCACATGCAAGCATCACTAAATCACTTTTTTAATTTTGAGTGAGAAATATCTTGTCAAAAATGAAAAATAAAGTCTTATGCCTTGTACACACAACCGGTTTTCCTGTCAGGAAAAAAAACGAAGGTTTTCCTGACGTGATTCCTCTCCAGCCTGCCTTGCATACAGACGATCATGCCAAATCCCGCCCGACCAAAGCACGGTGATGTACAACACGTACAACGGGACTATAAAGGGGAAGTGCCATTCAAATGGCGCCACCCTTTTGGGCTGCTTTTGCTGATGCGTGTGTTAGTAAAAGTTTGGTGAGAGACGATTCGCGCTTTTCAGTCTTCGTGCTTTTCAGTCTGTTACAGCGCAACGAATGTGCTATTTCCATTACGACCGCTAGTTTTACCAGAACAAGCACTCCCGTCTCATACATGATTCTGAGCATGCGTGTTTTTTTCCCCCTCGGAAAAGCATACACAAGAGCAGTTTTCGCGATGGGAAAAAGACCGCCGGGAAAAAAGAAAGCTGGTTCAAATTTTTTGCAGCCAGATTTCTCGTTGGGAAAACTGCTATGGAGCATATACACACAGCCGGTTTTCCCGACAAAAACATGGCAGTTTTCCCGTCGGGAAAACCGGTCGTGTGTACGAGGAATACGAAGACTATAACACCTGTTATTTGCCCACTTGTCAAGGGGTCCTGTAGTTACATAAGAGAACCAGCAAGGCACAACTCGAAAATGGAATCAGCATTTATAATGAGCATTTACAGCCACTCTCATGTAAAACTATCCATATATATACACTTTAAACACACATACCAGGTAAGTAAGTAACACATCTTACAGTAATAACATTGTTTAAAAAGGCTAAACATTTTTTGTACTGTTTACGGTAGTAGAATACATTTTGTCACCTGTACCTTTTTGTTAGCAGCTTGTACAGCTTGTCCTAACATACAGTAAATCTCATAAACTGACCGTATGTGCATATCACTCAGTGTTGCCAACCGTCCGTATTTTTACAGACAGTTTGTAAAAACGGGTACTTTTTTCCCCCGTTCGTAAATGTCCGTGGTTGCGGGAATGTGCCAGTAAAAATAGCCGAGATCGGTTTGGTTTGGAACTGCGCATGGAGATTGGAGGCAGGGGGTGATGGTGGCTGCGGTGGCACCCCAGAGGGGGATGGAGGCAGGGGAAGATCGGAGGCAGGGGGTGTTAGTGGCAGGGGGTGTTGGTGGTGCCGCAGAGGGGGATAGTGGCACCGCAGAGGGTGGGGGATAGAGACAGGGGTTGTTGGTGGCACCGCAGAGGAGGATGGAGGCGGGGGGTGATTGGAGGCAGGGGGCCTGGGGGAGATTGGAGGCAGGGGGAGATTGTGGCACTGCAGAGGGGGGTGAAGGCAGGGGGTGTTGGTGGCAGAGGGGGATGGAGGCAGGGGGTGATGTGACTAAATAATTTGTCCTAACATACAGTAAATCTCATAAACTGACCATATGTGCATATCACTCAGTGTTGCCAACCGTCCGTATTTTTACAGACCGTTTGTAAAAACGGGCACTTCTAAGAATCAGGCGCATAGATACGACGGCGCAACTCAGAGATATGACGGCATATCTGGAGATACGCCGTCGTATCTCTTTTGAGAATCTGGCCCTAAATACTGAAATTTGCACCTACAAATGTAATTTAGTAACTTTTGTGAAATGCCAGTAAAAACTTGGCTGTGCCACTAAATTTCGGGTGTCGTGCCAGTAAATTTCAATCTGGTAGGTTGGCAACACTGATATCACTAAATAGCTGAAATGTTTCAACTAGATTGATTGTTCATTAAATCCAGTCTCATAGGGTTTGATCTTTCATGTCTGACCATTGAACTATATGGATGCATAAAATATTTAAATGCAACTCCATCATTTTTTTACTATCTTATTGGTGTATCATACAACATTTACATTGAGTCTTAAAAAGTACCAAGTGTAGTATTCCATACCATACAAGTTTTACTTTTTACTGATCTTGTTGAAGGCAAACTATATTGAAGTGTTTTGTATGGGTTACTGCAGCTGTCATTCCATTCTTCTCTGCCTTATTAAATAATGAATCTGTCACATTTTTTTTATCCACACCATGGGTTTAAATACATTCCATAAAAAAAAATTACTAAATAACTGTCTCATTAATTATCATGTGGATTAATATAAACATACCATATTAGGATATTTAAATGATGTCAAATTGGATTAGAAATGGTGATTGAAAACAAAGCCATTCTGTTTTTGTCCTGTATCCCAGAGTGCAGTGAAATCCCATTACATGCCTATCATGAGGATCAGAGCCGAGCCTGCCTCTTATGGTTTTGGACGATGTTCCTATTGAATCACACATGCTGTGAACAATGCTGGATTGTTAAGTGGGGAGACATGTGCTACAAACAGCTGACTGCTTTCATTGGATTCATAGGATTGTAGCTCTTTTTGTCAAACTGCGTACGTCGACTCACAATGAGAGCTTTCTCAACATCCAATTAGTGGCAAAGTGCAAATGCTACTCTAACATTCAATCAGTCACTTCACAAGATACCAAAATACAATCTTTACAAAAGAAATCAATCGTTCTGAGTGGGAAAATGTTGAGAAAGTGTAATGACATAAGTGAGGCATTTATTTCAAATTACTATTGCTTTGTTTGGCATCTCCACAGGAGAAAAAAAAACATGGAATCAGCTTATAAAAATGTATTTCCAACTGTACCATGACTCTGAAACATATTGATGTTTCTATGAAATGTGTGCCTTTAGTATGTGTTATGGAACTGTCACTGCATGTGTTGTACTGTCAGAAAATAGACAGGCGTGAATGGGTCTTATGTTCTCAAATGCCAGAAGGTGACTTAGCAACTTCCACCTATAATTGAAATATCACTTTTACAAGGAATAGCTGTTTAAGCAAGCTATGCTTAGTAATATATTTTTTGTTCTATTCCACAAAATGTACCTTTAAACATGTTAAAACAATAAAAGTTGTAAAATACAATACATTGGCCTCTTATTAAATAGGCAATGGTGAATTGTGGTAAATTGAACAACATTTTTCATCACTGGATCACATCAGGCTGTCTGTAACAATTTTAATTTGGACTAGTGTTTTGTTCCAAAAACATAGTGCAATTCCAATATTGAGCATTCTGCAATACAGAAATATCAAAGTGTATGTTACCCTAATTTTTCTATGTGTGTGTCTCTATCATTGTCATGTACTTCTCCCATCTGAAGTACATGGTTGATCCCACCAGTCACCTTTATTCCTTGTTCTAAACTGACCACACAAAGCACAGAAGTTGTTCTGTGTTTAGGCCCGTACACACGGTCGGACTTTCGGCCTACAAACTTCAAAATCAACAAGTTTTCACATTTGTCCGATCGTGTGTATGCTCCATCGGACCAACTTTTTCGTGTATCGTTGGACAAAAAGTTCGGTCTGCAAACGGACAAACTTTACGACAACAAAGGTCCGATGGTGCCTAATCCGACCGTGTGCACAGCAAGCCATCGGACTTTTGTCCGAAGTACAAACACGCATGCCCAGAACCAATGTTAAAATCAACCAACAATAGCAGAAGTTAACCAAAGGGTGGCGGTAAAGAGCAGAAAAGAGCAGAAATTGAGAAATTTTTAGAAAAGTTTGCAGAAAAGTCAGAGCGTGTGTATGCTATGGGTGTGACCGGACAAATCACTTCGGACAAAAATCCAAGTGAAAGTTTGTCGGATGTCCGACCGTGTGTACGAGGCTTTAGCGTGGTCAGTTTTCATCCTTTGGCTGGCCATTCAGATCACTGTGCAGACACACAGCATGACTGAATTGGGTTGTTTATTCAGCCAACATACCCTTCAACAAATCACAGCCTGCTTCATGAACAATGTCCCCTGCACAAGCACAACCTCAGGTAGTATAGTCTATGGAATACAGGCGCCCTGTATGTTAGATCAGTTTTTGGTTGGTGTGACAGATTTTTGTTTCTTAACATTCATTGATTCATCGTTTTTTGATGACCATATATATTTTTTTGTGTGGGGTCCTTAAAATGTATACCCAACCTGAAAGGCATGATACAAATTATGAGTGAACCCCCACAACTTTATATATATATATTTTTTTACTAAACTGGATTCTTTTAATAATCCCTAGTAAATTCAATGTTTACTGACTGATCAGTTGTAAATTGATCTTTTATGGACCTTACCATCTTATTTATTTTCTGGAATAAGGGTATTTTAAACTCATTTTATTTCCAAGCCCATGATCCTTTACTTTTTATTGTTTGAAGCAAATAACAAATATAGTAAGCACTACAGGGAGACAACAAACCCTAACAGATTCTGGAACGTACCACCAATATTAGTCTGCACCTTTGCCTGGAAACATCCTGTACAAAGAACGTCAAAACATAGGCATGGTGCTCACCCAACATGCCATATGATAATGTCTCCAAGCCTCTCAGTTAACTGGCTCAGGCACTGCATGGTGGATGCAGTGACAGAGTATACCTAAGTGTTACTTTTAATAATGTTGTCTTTCCATAGTAAATTTTAAAGTAAATTCCAGGTATGAATATTTTTTTTTTATATCAAAACATTTTTATTTAAACAATTGCTCACATAATACAGATTTTCATCGCATTTGATCATATGGAATACTGGTACAAAACATATTAAATCATAGGTCCATATGATATTACTGTGTCAATATCAATTTACATACAACTATATTATTTTTATGTCCCCCACCCCAAGACTACACCCAATGCCCTCGTGCCTTTTTATGTCTGGAAAAACGCAATTTGCTTCTTCCACCAATAAGTTTCTCCCAGTTTTAGTGCATAACCATTTACCCAATCAAGCTGTAATTTCCAGCCCCATAGGGTCACTACATACGAAGTCTATCTATTACCAATTGTATTGGTGCAAGACTAGTATCCCCCAGCCTCGGTTGCCATATAAGGTCAAATTTACCTACTATCTTCCTACGGCTGTATGCCAGCCGTTCTCTAAGGAGTAGGGAATTCACATAGGTAATCCATCGCTTCCCCGTAGGCACCACAGGGGCCATCCAATATCGTGCAATAAGCTTTCTAGCTAGATACATTAATTTAGTTATCAAATAGTACATTCCTTTTGGGAACATTTCAGCATCTTTAACCCCAAGCAAGTACACCAGGGGGTCCAAGGGAACGGGTACCTGGGCCTGTCTGGTGATGCACTGGGAGACTTCCTTCCAGTACCGATGGCGCTTTGGACATCTCCAGATTAGATGTATAAAGTCCTCCTAGTGTACTTTGCACTTTTGGCACAGGGGGGAGTCAATTCCTCCCCACCTGTACAACTGCACTGGTGTTCTATAGGCCCCATGCAAATAAATAATTGTGACAATTTATGGGATGCTGAAACCAATACCGCTGGGATAGGTCCAAGAGCCATATCCCACCGGTTCCCATCTATATCCTCTATATCTTCCGCCCATTTGCTACGGCATCTAAGGGAGGCATGGTCCTGGACCAAGGACAACAATTCCTTATAAATTAATATTTTTACACACTTACACACTTAGTTCTGCATGAACCAAGTAATTATGCATATACTATACCTGGCCAATCCCCCTAGAAGTTCAAATGTACTTTAGTAGACCCTGCTAACTCTAGGTCCCATGCCGAGAAGCTGCACTGCTGCTTGCTGAACATATGAGCTTGCTGATTTGGCATGGCTACCTTTCAGAGAACACTTTGTATTTTATTCAATTAAAGCAAAGTTTTTCACTAATTGGACAAGGTGGAGATTAAAACACCACTGCCTTGCCTCTTCACCTCATCCAATCATAGAATGTTTTCATGCACTGAGAAAATGCAAAGCGTTGTCTAAATGGCACATGTGCCAAGTGGACAACTTCCTGTTTGCACAATGAAGCAGGGCAGCCATTTGGTGTGGGACCCAGCTTCCAGGGGCATCAACCAGGTATGCACAGTTACATTGGCCAAAGCTTGACCAATGCAATTATGTAAAAATATCTATAAATGGAATTCATCTTAAGGGGTGTTGGAGTTGTATTTTAAAAGCTGATAGCACTGCCAGCATCAGCCAGTCCCTGTTGTCTTGCCACAAGGCTAAGATTGGGGCCAATGCAGGGTCACTTTATTTAAAATCTGGTCAGATGCTCATTGGAATGTAATCCCCATGCATCAAGCTAAATTCTTTATTGAGTACAAACTTCAAGTTAAAAAATATAATGCTTAGTGACAGTTTTTGTGAATCTTCTGTTATAAGGTTTTTTAATTGCTTGCTGTAAGGTCAGGAGTTCATTACAGACAGATTTCCGCTAGCTAATTCTAGGGGGATGAAAGGCAAAATCTCAGCTCTTTGTAAATGACGCTTTACGTAATACAGAGAACTAATTCTTATACAGCAGCTACTTTCTTGCCTAATATATCCACCGCCTGCCAGATTTCCTTGTTGTCACATGTCTTGAATGCTTTAAAAATGACTGAAACTCCCTTATAAACGGTTTAAATTTTTTTTAGTTTGCAGCTCAGCTCAGTTAAAACATTTTTTTTTTTTTTAAAAGCTAAACTCGGCCCCACCCCCCCTCCTACCAACATCCTCCACCCCTGTAACTAATTGCTGGCATAAATAAAAATGAAATCCAATATTCCTTTTACAGAGTGCTATAGAACAACAGAAAGCGCACAAGCTTCGCATGACACCTTCATATAACCTTTATTAAGCATAATAAAATTTGGTTCTCACAAACGTTTTTAAAGATTTGCTATATCACATAAAATGACATCTAGGGAGACACCTGCTCAACCTTCACAGCACAAAATAAATCTCTGTAGTGTATTTATCCTGTTAGAGAGCATTCTGTCTCTAGTATGCAAAACTGCTGACTGGTTTCAAGGGCAGATAAAGAGGGTCAAGGGTGAAAATATTATTATTATTATTATTATTATTATTATTATTATTATACAGGATTTATATAGCACCAATGGTGTGTGCAGCCTTTACAACATGAGGGCAGAAAGTACTGCCCTGGGGTGTCAATTTAAAAAAAAACGTTAATTTTTTTTTTTTAAAGGAGCAGTAATTTTAATGATGCATAAAGTGAAACAATAAAAATGAAAAATGTATTTAAACATAGTGCTTGGAGGTCCCCTTAGTCTACGTGTAAAGTGGTGCATCTGTACTGTGTATAGAACCTGCTGCAGTAAAACTGACATTTGTAAAGACAAAAAAAATTACATTTAATTGGATTTTCCCTGCAAGTTTTATTTATTTAGTAAACAATGGCTTGGGTAACCAATCTGTATGATGAGGCGACATTTTAGTGCACTCGAAACAAGATTAGAGATTTTTTGAAAAAATTCTGGTGTCTCTTTGGTAGACTTTGGATGGAAATAACAGACGCCCCGTCACACAGTTGCGCAAAAATTGGTCTTTGGCTGTTTGTGTCTTCACTCTGTAATCTTCTAGAGGTAGTCTTGATGAAAGCAAGAAGTGGCTTTGCTGTAAAAAATGTAAATTTGACACTCCTGTCACACAGTTGCGGAAAAATTGGTCTTTGGGTGTTGTTGGTGCCTTCACCCCGTAACCTTTCAGAGGTAGTCTTGATGAAACAAGAACTGTCCTTGCTGTAAAAAAATGAAATATAATGCCCGTCACAATGTTGCGGAAAAATTAGTCTTTGGGTGTTGTTGGTGCCTTCACTCAGTAACCCTCTAGAGCATGGGTGCTCAACCTGTGGCTCTCCAGCTGTTTCAGAACTACAAGTCCCATGAGGCATTGCAAGCTACTGACTGTTACAAGCATGACTCCCAAAGGCAGAGGCATGATGGGACTTGAAGTTCTGCAACAGCTGGAGAGCCACAGGTTGAGCACCCATGCTCTAGAGGTTAGTCTTGATGAAAGCAAGAATTGGCTTTGCTGTAAAAAATGTCATCAAGACTACCTCTAGAAGGTCACGGGGTGAAGGTACCAACAACACCCAAAGACCAATTTTTCTGCAGAGATTCCAAATAACATCTGTGTCTATCGAACCTACGGTTGAATGTGCCTAACCTAACTCTATTAGTCCAAGATTATTCGACACAGAGAGAAAAGATTTGGCATAGAGGGAAAATATTCGACATTATAGAGACATGAAGATTCGACGAAGCAGCTAAAAACATACGATCGCCACGAGTGGACATTTATGGTCAAATGCTCCGCCCATAGGCTGTAGAAGAATTCTAATGTTGGTTGACTAGTAATAATAATTAATAAATATAAGTATTACTAGTCATACAACATTAGAAGTCTACCATAGCTTGTGGGCGGAGCGTTCGACCCGAAATTTACGATTGTGGCGTCGTACAGTTTAGCTGCTTCGTCGAATCTTCTTAGAACATTCAACGGACATCATAAGCCTTAATTAATTTGGATTTTCGGACTAATGCTTTTTTTATCGAAACAAAATAAATAAAAACTAATTTCGGGAGTAACTAAATAAATAATTTTGTTAGGACGAAAACGAAATTCTGAAACAAAATATTTAATTTGTACACAAGTCTATTAATCAATATCGGCATTAGAGATTTGATAGCTGCTGCTAAGCCAGGACTGATTCATTTTGATAAATGTCAGCTGGTCAGTAGAGTCTGTGGACAAACACACTCTTTTATCTGTCAAAAAACCTCCGGCAGCACTGAATGCCCATTCGGAAAGCATTCTGATTGCAGGGCAGCTCAGAAGCCTCAATTGTATACTGGGTAAGTTCTGGATAGTGGTCTATTCTCATGACCCAGAAACCCAGTGGATCATTTACTGGAAAGCTTTCCTTGTCTGTTTTCAAGGTAGTTCATCCTCTCTCTGCAATGACAGGATGAGTTCAGAGACTTTCCCCTTGTGATGGTGGTCAAGGAGGGTTACAAACCAATATTGATCCTTACCGTTAATGCCACAAATTCTCAGGTCCTTTAGCAGGCTTTGAAAAATTAAGAATAAGGGAGCCCATGTACCGCAAGTTTGCAAAGGCATGAGAGTCAGAGTCCTCAGGGTCGCTGAGAATTACAGTGTCTGGAACTGCCTCCTCCCAACCACGTACTACTCATAAGATTTCTGGGGACAGAAAACTATCTCTTAAGGTTTTACATATGTCTCCTCTGCCTCAATGGCTCCAAAACTGCCAGAATCCTCCTACCCCTCCCTCTCCTCTTGTGTGTTATGTGGCCTCACAAGAATGGTGTCTGCATAAAGGGTGCCTTGAGAGGAAATTAAGTCCTCCTCTTACTCCCGCTGCTCTGCCTTGAGTGCCATGTCCAAAATGCCATACAGCGTATGCTCCAGCAGGAACACAAGAGGGATTGTGCCACTGATGCATGCATTGTTACTGTTCATCATCCTTGTGGCCTTCTCAAATGGTGACAGTACAGTGCAATGTCCTGTCCATTGTAGTGCAAGCTACCCTTCTATTCACCAGCTGAGTGCAGTTTATCCCCTTACACTACAGTACAGTGGGTGCATTGTTTATCAGTAGCCACTGGCGTGGGGAAAAAAGCTGAGGTGCCCTAAGCCTGTCCTTCTGCCATACTCCCACAGGTACTCATTGATGGCCCTCTGCTGCATGGGCAGCAGCTGCATCATTGCCAAAGTTGAGTTCCACCTTGTGGGAATGTCACAAATAAAGCAGGGAGGAGGAGGAGGACGGGGTGGAGCTGACAGATCTTGCATCATCACCACCAGCTGTATGGAGATGTGTAAGTAAAACAAGCTCCAGCACTGTGCCATATCATGCATCCTTCTTAGTTGCAAGCAGAGTTACCAAGTGTGCTGTAAATTAAATATATTGTCCCTGACCATGCTTGCTGGACCACGAGTCAACAGTAAGGTGGACATTGGGCTAACTGCCTTGCCTAATGATGGCAAAACATTGCCTTGCAGGTGATGATATAGAGCTGAAATGGCCTTACATGCAAGGAATAACGTTTGGGAACCTGTCATTGTGTTACAGCACATTCTGCAAATTCACAAAAGGGGGGAAAATCCTCCAGACGGAAAGGCAGGAGTTGTAAAGCCAGCAATTTGGACAACCTGGAATTTAGACACTGGGCATGTGGGTGGCAGGGAGTGTATTTTTTTTTGCACTGCAGCAGCTGTGGTAGAGAAATTTGCCTTCTATACTCTACGGCTGGTGGTGTGCTGCTGTCACACGTGTTGCAAGGACATGTAAAAACCCTTTGCTATACCATCATCCCTGTCAGTGGAGCCTGCTGAAAGGTGATGAGATATAGCGGGGTTAGACATGAGAGGTGAGGAGGAGAAGAATTGTGTCCCTTTTTGTGTGGCTTTCAGGTGCTCTTGTCAATAGGCTGAGTGATAGGAGATTAAATGCATGGTCAAGCATGTGGTACAGAAATGGCTGGTGTTTTTGCCACGCTTGATCTGCTTGCAACAGAGATTGCAAATTGGAACAGTGCAATCGGCTGCATATGTACTAAAAAAAGCCCACACAGCTGAGCTGTGGGAAGTGGGCAGGAAGATAACAGCTCCGCAATTTGATTTCATAGGGTGGCTGCTCTCTACTCTTTCATGATGCTTGCCTCTGGAGGACATCCTGCCTCATTGGGGTTGTTTCTCCCATTCACTTTCCTCCTCTGCTCTATCTGGCAACCAAAACACATTATCGCCTCAGTGACCTCATTATCAGCATCCCCTCCATCTTCATCATCACTGGAGTTAACTTGGCAATACGCTGCGGCTGGGGGAACATGACTGCCAATTTGTTGTTAGTCAGGGTTCTCCCCTCTCTATAGGCTCATGTTAGTCCCTTTCTCTACCTCAGATCCAACATTAGAATCAAGAAATGTCTGTGAATTCTCAAGAGGCAGGTAGCTGACGCTTTGTTCAAATAATTAAGCTGATTCCCCCATGCATGATGATGGGGTTATGGCAGGAGTAGCTGTGGACAAGGAGGCAGAATAATCTGCTCTTGGAGCTGGGGTGGACTGTGCACTAGTGACAGCTTAGGTCACAGAGGATGAGGAGGATGGATTAATAAGCCAGTCCACCACCTCCTTTGCATGCTGTGGCTGGATAGCACATGCAACATCACTAAACAGAGACAAAGGTGCCCTGTCTGAGGGCAGACCATATCCACCTTTGCCTGTGGACACAGACGCTGCTGGCCCCCTCATAGTGGCATGGGGATGTCTGCCTCTCCTTGCTGGCCTCCCAGTCATGATGGGGGGCTTATTACCCAAATTTTAAAGATTTTGGAACATGTGTAATTGGATGCAAAGACACCAAAGATGACCCCTTGCTGTAATACCACATGTCCATATAAAACAATCCGCACTCACCAGATTCCAATGACTTTCTTGTTATACAACAAGAAAAGTCAGCCATGCTTTGTGGTCAATTGAGGGACCGGATCTTGCCACTGAGTTGGCACCTTGAGTAGATACCCTCTCCTCACTGGTAAATGGATCAATATCACAATGGCTTGAATGGCAGAGAACAAAAAGTAAAAAAAGAAGAGGGATCTGAGGATGTCACGTGATGATGAAACGCATCAAGTGGAACTCATGGTGCGTCATTTCCAGTCTAGGTGGAATGTGCACAGACTAGCTGGTGGCTTCCCAATAGATTGGGCATACATTGCCTGTATATTTTTTTAGGCATAAGCCTTTATATGCAAGCAGTTTTCACACTATAAGAGGATCCCTCTTCTTTTTTTTCTTCTTTTTCCATGTGAAACAAGCTGCAATCTGGTGAGCGTGGATTGTTTCTTATGGGCATGTGGTGAAATATTATAGCAAGGGTGGTGTCAAGATTATGTTGGTGTGAAACATAATCTTTACTGTTTCACAGACTGTTATTGCTGTTTTTGGATCTTTTATTAGGAGTAAAACTATTTTGGACCGAGCACATATTATTAATGTTTAATATAAGTAATAGCTTTGGATGTTTTTTTTTTTTTTTTCTGCACACTGTTTTGTTAGCAAGTTTTGTCTAGCACATATTTTGTGTCATTTGCTTCTCAAATCGGAATTAATTGGGCTTTGAAAGCATTCCATTTTGCATACTGAGATGAAAGCTTGCTTTTCACATTTGCTGTTATAAATAATGGAGTTTCCCTTTCTGCCTTTCCTCTGGAACTAGGACTTGGCTCACTTGGAGAAAGTTAGACGGCCTGCAGAAAAGCACAATACCCATGGCTTCATGTCTTTTATGAAGTCAGTTCTTGCTTTTGTGACCTCTAATATAGTTTCAGATGAGGTAAGAGAAGGCTTAGCAGGTGACAGCATTATGTATTGCTCTAAAGGACTTGATCAGTTCAGAGAGTACCCTGGACTTAGTTGCTCTTCTTTCATTAGCCAAAGTAGGTGGGAAGAAAAACCCACTGAACTTAATGTGATTAAGTGTTGGTAAAAACAAAAGATGATGCAGAAGCATATGCGTCACAGGATCAGAAAAGCTTCCTTAACCCGTCTGGTGCTGGGGAAACTTCTGTGCATTGTTTTTCCTGTTTCATTCACAGCTAAGGCAACTAATCCAGGAAGTGTCAGCTAATAATAGCCATAGATAGGCTTAGAGTTAATTGTATCTATTGGATTTCCCCATTTTGCCACTGTATTGTCCTTAAGGAAAGTTCAGCAATGTGACATTTGAGCTCTCATGAGAAACTGAGAAAAAAGTAATGGCACCAGATTTCATGTACATGAAAACAGAGTTTCAATCACACTTGGATTTATGTTGACAACATGTACAAAAAAAAACAACACACATATGTTTAAGGCAGAGCAGGGAAAGAAGAACAGAAAAAAAACTACCTGCCATTAAACACGCAGGAGTATATAACCAAATCAGCATCTACAAGGCTCAGTAAAGCCACATCACACTCTAAGCAAAAAGGTAATTCTGGAAATGCCTAAACATCACTGTCTACCTATCCAGGCTACTGTTATCCACCCTAGCATTGTTTCATTTTATCAAGATACCCTACTTTATAATGTCATTAGGTCTCAAGAAATCTAGTGCTCAGGGAACCCATTTTACCCAAGCCTGCAGGTATTTAGAACTCGAATCATCAAAATCTGTATGCAAACTAATTATGCACACCCCCTAATTTATGAGAAATGTGTATACACCACATATAATGCTACACACTCATGGCCATCTGCAGGTTTGTCTCATATTTGAAAGAAAATGTGGGTCACGCACAGGGGTGGACTGAAAACTCATGGGGCAATAGGAGATTATGGGGCTACACAGTATACACATACATACACGCACACATACAGTATACACCAGCCCTCAAAAAATCCACTCGCCTGCTCGCATTTTGTGAGTGTATTTTAAGGGCTGGTGAGTTTGGGCTGCCTGTGGGCGGGGGAGGAGCACCGCCGGCAAGCCTGGGTTTGTCGAAGCGATAGTTGGGGAGGAGAGGAGAGACGCTGCCGCCTGGTTGATCAGCGCGCGGGAACAGCTTTCTTTTCAATAGCTGTGTTCCCTGCCGCGTGCCGTCATATACAGCCCCCTCCCCTGTCTGTGCACTGTGATAAACAGATCACCCATCCCAGGATTGGACGAGTGATCTGTCTATCAAAGTGCCCGGACAAGGGGGAAGGGCTGTATATCTCTGCGTGCGGCGGGGCACACACAGCTATTGAAATTAAAGCTGTTCCCCCGCACGCTGATCATCCAGGCGGCAGCGTCTTTCCTCTCCTTTCTCTTCTCCTACGGGCCTACAAAGTATTTCTAGATAGTCCTATTACTCTTAAGGAGGCACAGCAAGCCCTTGGTGCCCTGCAGGCGGGGAAGACCCTGGGAGTGGATGGCCTTTCTTCAGAGTTCTATAAGCAGTATGGGGAACAATTGCTACCCAAGCTACATGACATGTTCAATAGGGCCTTGGAGGAGGGTACACTGCCACAATTATTGTGGTGATTCCTAAGCTGGATAAGGATCCAGAGCTCTACACCTCTTACCGCCCATATCAATGCTCAACGTTGATGCTAAAATTCTTACTGAAGTGCTAGCTGGTAGATTGAATGACGTTATTCTTACCCTGATACATAAGGACAAGATGGGATTTATGCATGGGAAGGGGGCGGATATCAACCTTAGGACCTTTATACGGTTCTGGCCTCAATTGATTTTCTCACCTTGTTTGAAGCAGTAGCCTCCCTTGATGCTGAGAAAGCATTTGATTTGGTGAAATGGAACTATCTATGGGAGGTCCTGCGTCGCTTTGGTTTTGGACCTAAATTCATCTCGTGGGTGCAGGCCCTATACTGTTCTCCGACAGCCAGAGGGCATACTGGGTCAACTCTCTCTGCAAACTTCCACCTCTATAGAGACACTAGACAGGGTTGCCCCATGTTTCCAGCCCTTTTTGCTTTGGCCATCGATCCTTTTACGGCCCTTGGTAACAGTCTGTGGAATAACTATAGGTCCCATTCAGGAAAATAGTGCTACCACTAGGCAAACTAGGCAGCCGCCTAGGGCACACTGCTGCCTAGGGGTGCCCGGACACTGGGTTCCCTCCGCATCTGCATGCTCTGCAGGCTGCAGCATGTAACTTACTCAGTCCCAAGATGCTGCTTCGTCCGACCGGTGGTGTAATTAGAGGCGCATTGCAAAACTGAAACCAGCGTTAATGAAAGCCAATGCTTCCTGTATAGCGCTGCCTCTTGTGACATAGGTAGGGTGAAGGGGATGGAGCCAATGGGGGCGGCAAAAGAATGTAAACCTCTTTCAACTCTTTACTCTATACTGGTGGGGCTAGACACCTCAAAAGTCTCTCAGCTGTTCTTGGCATGGAAATCAGATATTCCTGCATTGGCAGATGATGACTGGGAAGAGGGTATCCAACAGTACATCCCCCTAATGATCTCAGCTAGAGATAAATTCACTCAATTGAAGTTCTTCGAGTATATTACTCTCCAGAACGGTTGGCCAGAATATATCCTGATAGAAGACTTGCCACAGATGTAGTACTGAGGTAGGCTCCTTTTTCCATGTGGCCACAGCTACAGACCTTCTGGAGGGGAGTAATAGAGACTATCAACTACATAGGCAAGCTAAGAATCCCCATGTGACCTGATACCTTTGCTACTAGGCATCTGTGACACCTTAGAGGACCCTTAAACTAAAAAACGATTTGCATTTTACGCAGCCTTCTATGCTAGGAAGGAAATTCTGCTGCAGTGGAACAAGCCCTTTCCCCCAACGGTCCATCAGTGGCAAACACTTGTAGGGCACTGCCCCTATACAAGTTGACATATGTGGGATGTAACTGCCTGAAAAAGTTTGATAAACTCTGGGCGGCTTAGGTCCGAGTGCGGCGGCTGCTTCTGGATTAGGGTTCGAAATTCAGTAATAATAATGGTACTAACTAAGATAATGTGAAAACCAAATTAAGTGATTCAAAAACCAATATGTATATACACAGATCCACAAACAATTAGTCCAATTGCATGGATGCACCAGTGCTTCTTCCGTGAACAACACCCTGTGAAATGATTGAGAGATGTGGAATCTAATCACACTATGTAGACGCCTGTTTCATATATGCAGCGCTTCCTCCACACTGATACAGCTCATAGAAAACAAGAGAAGAGATCTCATAGCGCAAATAGCATGAACAAACCAATTGGGATAAATGATTTCTGACAAAGGTCTCACTCACGAATCCACCGATTTTAAAACAGCATTTAGGACAATAAAGCACCAATCCTACAAATGAAGCCGCTCAGCGTGTCTGATGTACTCTCCTCATTCGGATCTGCGATCCGTCCCGCTCGTAACTCCTCCCCCGCGCGTTACGTCACTAGACACGTGACTTAGTCATGGGTAACTGCTTGCCAGGTCTCAGCTGATGTTATTTATAGTCAGCGAGATCCTCAGGCACAAACGGGATTTGCAGTAAGGGAGTATTTCATCTTACATCATCGCAGGCTGATAAGGATTGGTAACATATTCATATGTACGATTTATAATTTTAATACAGGTACAATTTTAAAATATATTATTAAAAACAATCATTTATATTTGACAACTGGGGATATGTATATATACATAGCAGCCTCCAGTGGTCACAAGTGGTACAACACTATAACCTCCAACACATCATCAGTTTATAATGGACAACTGTGGGTATACATATACACATAACAGCCTCCGACGGTCATTAGTGGTACAACACTTAAAAATGTGAAAAAAGAACTCCAGCAACTTATCAATACCCATATCTGCCGGACATGATAAAAAATTAATATAAAATTAATATAAAATTGAATATGCATAAAGTTTGTATAAAAATACCTATTAAAATACCTATTAAAATTACCTCATTAAAATCCAGAGAGGAATATATCTCAACATTAAACACATAGGTAAAAATGTGAAAATGTATAAAAAATATATATAGAGAAATATAAAAATCAGTAATCAGAGATGAAACAATTGAGGTCAAATTCAATATTTAACCCATTCGGTGATAATGATCTCATTTCATGTATCCATCTTGATTCAGTCTGACTTAATTGCCGTACCATATGACTCCCCCTCCAGTGTGGATTATACTTAGCAATAGCCCAAAATTTGAGATCTTTGGGGTTATTTTGATGACACATGGAAAAATGGCGTGACACATTATGGTCAGGGAAGCCCTTTTCGATATTTTGAACATGCTCCCTCAGACGTTTCCACAAGGGCCTTTTAGTACGGCCAATGTACTGAAGGGAGCATGGACATTGTAAGGCATAGACTACTCCCTCAGTTCTGCACGTTATTAAATCTTTAATTTGATATTCCTTTTGAGTAACGCTAGATACAAAACTGGAGCATTTTTGTCCATTAAAATTAGTCTTTCTGCAGGCAAAACATCTTTTACAAGGGAAAAAACCTTTTCCTTGGAAGAAAGTTAGTCTGTTGGATTTAGTAGGGGGATCAGGTACATTCTTTGCCACTAAATCCCTTAAAGTGGGTGCCCGTCTGTAGATTATTCTTGGCATACTTGGCAATATACATTGTAATTGTTTATCCGCCTGTAATATAGACCAGTGCCTTTTAAAGATAGTCTCCAATTGTTTGTGTTGGACGTTGTAATTCAAAATAATTGGTACTTGATCATCCAAAACTGTTCTTTTAATCCTATCTTCTATTAGTGTCTCTCTGGGTATTTCCAACACTTTTTGGATCTGTGTCTGTATAAAACCAGTGTCATATCCTTTGTTCACAAACTTTTCACCAATCATATTAGCCTGGTCCAAGAATATTTGTGGGTCAGTACAGTTTCTACGAATCCTGACCAGTTGCCCCTTCGGGATATTTATTAACCAGGGGTCATGGTGGCAGCTATCCACCGGTATGTAGCTATTTCGCTCAACCGGTTTGAAATAAGTTTTAGTGGTAATTCGTTGAGCTTCAAGTGTGATTTCTAGGTCCAGAAATTGTATAGTTTTCTCATTAATCATGTGGGTGAGTATAATGTTTTTCTGGTTCATATTGAGTTTTTGAAAAAATTGAATCAAGGAACCTTCATCACCACTCCATATGAGAATGCAATCATCAATGAACCTTTTATAGAGAACTAATTGTTCAGGTGGGTCTTCATAGATAGCAGTTTCCTCCCACTCAGCCATAAACACATTGGCAACACCTGGTGCATATTTTGCCCCCATGCCTATGCCATTCAATTGACGATAATATTTCTGTCTATGCCAGAAATAATTGTGTTGTAGGCCGAATGCCAGACATCTCAACACAAACCTGTTTTGTTTAGACACAAGTGACCCAAATTTATTCAATGCCCATTTTGATGCCTGAATCGCTATTGCTAAGTATAATCCACACTGGAGGGGGAGTCATATGGTACGGCAATTAAGTCAGACTGAATCAAGATGGATACATGAAATGAGATCATTATCACCGAATGGGTTAAATATTGAATTTGACCTCAATTGTTTCATCTCTGATTACTGATTTTTATATTTCTCTATATATATTTTTTATACATTTTCACATTTTTACCTATGTGTTTAATGTTGAGATATATTCCTCTCTGGATTTTAATGAGGTAATTTTAATAGGTATTTTAATAGGTATTTTTATACAAACTTTATGCATATTCAATTTTATATTAATTTTATATTAATTTTTTATCATGTCCGGCAGATATGGGTATTGATAAGTTGCTGGAGTTCTTTTTTCACATTTTTAAGTGTTGTACCACTAATGACCGTCGGAGGCTGTTATGTGTATATGTATACCCACAGTTGTCCATTATAAACTGATGATGTGTTGGAGGTTAAAGTGTTGTACCACTTGTGACCACTGGAGGCTGCTATGTATATATACCTATCCCCAGTTGTCAAATATAAATGATTGTTTTTAATAATATATTTTAAAATTGTACCTGTATTAAAATTATAAATCGTACATATGAATATGTTACCAATCCTTATCAGCCTGCGATGATGTAAGATGAAATACTCCCTTACTGCAAATCCCGTTTGTGCCTGAGGATCTCGCTGACTATAAATAACATCAGCTGAGACCTGGCAAGCAGTTACCCATGACTAAGTCACGTGTCTAGTGACGTAACGCGTGGGGGAGGAGTTACAAGCGGGACGCATCGCAGATCCGAATGAGGAGAGTGCATCAGACACGCTGAGCGGCTTCATTTGTAGGATTGGTGCTTTATTGTCCTAAATGCTGTTTTAAACTCGGTGGATTCGTGAGTGAGACCTTTGTCAGAAATCATTTATCCCAATTGGTTTGTTCATGCTATTTGCGCTATGAGATCTCTTCTCTTGTTTTCTATGAGCTGTATCAGTGTGGAGGAAGCGCTGCATATATGAAACAGATGTCTACATAGTGTGATTAGATTCCACATCTCTCAATCATTTCACAGGGTGTTGTTCACGGAAGAAGCACTGGTGCATCCATGCAATTGGACTAATTGTTTGTGGATCTGTGTATATACCTATTGGTTTTTGAATCACTTAATTTGGTTTTCACATTATCTTAGTTAATATTCAGCGCAATATACTATATATATTTTTGCACTATTCATTTGACATACATCACCTATTGCTGCGTTTATTATTTGGTAATTTTGTTAATGTCATAATTTTTTAAATATTTAATTAGCGCTGTAGTACCATTTTTATAAATAATAATGGTACGTTTTTTTATGTTGTAAATAAAAGCTATTGATGGTATAAGATATATATGAATACATTAATGCCAAGCGATTGTCACCTCCAGTGGTGTGGAGGAGGAGCCACCCCTCCCCACCTAGGTTTAATGTGTCATCTCCCCTTTCCCCTTTTTTTCAAATTTTCTTTGTATTCCTGGTCCTGCTTTAGTGCATTCCGACACTAGATTACCTTTCAGCTCACTTGTATGACACTATGATTTGTAGGTATTGATTTTAATCTGCCCTCTATAGATACTTTGTGTATGGCTGATGAGATTGACCACTGCTTCTGGTTGTTTGTCTTGAAATCTAAATAAACTTTATGTTAAAAAAAAGTAACTCACAGGCAAAAAAAACTGACCTTAAATGGATGGCAAAAAAGCAGGCATTCACAAATCTTAAAGTGGTTGTGGGCCTCTGACATGAAATATAAACAAAGCATATTCCTCTATCACTGAGCACCATGGATATCCATGCTTTGCATTGAAAATATATGTGGACAGTCACTAAATATTTATTTAATTCAATTTGTTCATTTGATGTGGACTATATTAATATAAGAATGTTTTTCTAATTTACTAGGATTGCGCACTTCTGTTTTTGTATAAACAGGTGAAGCTCGAACAATTAGAATATCGTGCAAAAGTTCATTTATTTCACTAATGCAACTTGAAAGGTGAAACTAATATATGAGAGAGACTCATTACATGCAAAGCAAGAAAGTTCAAGCCGTGAATTGTTACAGCTCATGAAAACCCTAAATCCACAATCTCAGAAAATTTGAATATTGTGAAAAGGTGCAATATTCTAGGCTCAACGTGTCCCACTCTAATCAGCTCATTAAGCCATAACACCTGCAAAGGGTTCCTGAGCCTTTAAATGGTCTCTCAGTCTGGTTCAGTAGGAATCACAATCATGGGGAAGACTGATGACCTGACAGATGTGCATAAAACCATCATTGACACCCTCCATAAGGAGGGAAAGCCTCAAAGGGTATTTGCAAAAGAAATTGGATGTTCCCAAAGTGCTGTATCAAAGCACATTAATAGAAAGTTATGTGGAAGGGAAAAGTGTGGAAGAAAAAGGCGCACAAGCAGCAGGGATGACCGAAGCCTTGAGAGGATTTTCAGGAAAAGGCCATTCAAAAGTGTTAGGGACTTTCACAAGGAGTGGACTAAGGCTGGAGTCAGAGCATCAAGAGCCACCACACAGAGACGGATCCTGGACATGGGCTTCAAATGTCGTATTCCTCTTGTCAAGCCACTCCTGAACAACAAATATCAGAAGCATCTTACATGGGCTAAGGAAAAACAGACCTGGTTTGTTGCTCAGTGGTCAAAATTCTTCTTTTCTGATGAGAGCAAATTTTGCATCTCATTTGGAAACCAAGGACCCAGAGTATGGAGGAAGAATGGAGAGGAACACACTGCAAGATGCTTGAAGTCCAGTGTGAAGTTTCCACAGTCTGTGTTGATTTGGGGAGCCATGTCATCTGCTGGTGTTGGTCCACTGCGCTTCATTAAATCCAGGATCAACACAGCTGTCTACCAGGAGATTTTGGAGCACTTCATGCTTCCTTCCGCAGACAAGCTCTATGGGGATGCTGACTTCATTTTACAGCAGGACTTGGCACCTGCCCACATTGCCAAAGCACCAAAACCTGGTTCAATGACCGTGGGGTTAATGTGCTTGATTAGCCAGCAAATTCGCCTGACCTGATTCTCTATGAGGCATTGCCAAGAGAAAGATAATAGACAGTAGACCGAACAATGCAGAAGAGCTGAAGGCCGCGATTGAAGCATCCTGGTCTTCCGTAACACCTCAGCAGTGCCACAGGCTGATAGCTTCCATGCCATGGAGGCATGGATCTTGTAAAACATAAATTTTGCTTCAATAAATGTATTGTCACGGTCAAGTGTAAAATCGGTAGTTAATTTATGGAATGACTAATACAGTTATAAAATATGTATACCCAGAAGGAGTTCTGCATAAAGACACCTGGCAATAAAAGTGGTGCATATTTAACCACTTCACCCCCAAACCATTTTGCTGGCCAAAGACGAGCCCACTTTTTACGATTTAGCACTGCGTTGTTTAACTGACAATTGCGCGGTCGTGCGACGTGGTTACCAAACAAAATTGACGTCCTTTTTTTTCTCACAAGTAGAGCTTTATTTTGGTGGTATTTGATCACCGCTGCGGTTTTAATTTTTTTGCGCTATGAACAAAAATAGAGCAACAATTTTGAAACAAATTCAATATTTTTTACTTTTTTGCTATAATAAATATCCCCTAAAAATATATATATATAAAAAAAAAAAATTCCCTCAGTTTAGGCCAATACGTATTCTTCTACCTATTTTTGGTAAAAAAAAATCACAATAAGCGTATATTGATTGGTTTGCACAAAAGTTATAGGCCCAGATTCACATACAGCGGCGCATAGTTATGCCGGCGTAGCGTATCGAATATAGGCCAAGCCGACGTAGCGCAGAGCGGCGAGCACAGTATTCACAAAGCACTTGCTCCCAAACCTACGCTGGGTTCCATCGGCGTAACTCATCGTAAGTGGCAGTGGGCGTGAGCCATGCTAATGAGGCGTGACCCCATGTAAATGATGGGCCGAGCGCCATCAAGATACGAATAACGAACGGCACATGCGCCGGCTCATGGACGTATCCCAGTGTGCATGCTCAGAATTACGTCGGAACGAATGCCTAAGATACGTCGAATCACTGCCTACGACGTGAACGTAACCTACGCCCAGCCCTAAACGACGTAAAAGATGATGGCTGTGTTCCCTTGTGCAACCATTTGCATTGAGGCTGCTGACTTACACCTGCTATATGAGTCGTAACTTTACGCCAGATGTACGACTTACGTAAACCGCGTATATTAATGCGCCGGGCGCAAGTACGTTCGTGAATCGGCGTATCTCGCTCATTTGCTTATTCAAATTGTAAATCAATGGGAGCGCCGCCTTGCGGCCAGCGTAAATATGCGCCCACAATACGACGGTGTAGGAAACTTACGTCGGTCGGATGAAGCCAACATACAGGTGTATCTTGCTTTCAGAGTCAGGCGCATAGATACGACGGCGCATATGTGCACTTACGCGGCGTATCTCGAGATACGTCGGCGTAAGTGCTACGTGAATCCGGGCTATAGCGTCTACAAAATAGGGGATAGAATTATAGAATTTTTATTATTATTTTTTTTTTTACTAGTAATGGCGGCGATCTGCAATTTTTATCATGACTGCTACATTATGGCGGACACATTGGACACTTTTCACACATTTTTGGGACCATTGTCACTTTTACAGCGATCAGTGCTATAAAAATGCACTGATTGCTTTGAAAATGACACTGGCATAGAAGGGGTTAACCACGAGGTGGCGCCGAAGGGGTTAAGTGTGCCCTGGGGAGTGCTTCTAACTGTAGGAGGGATGGGCTGTGTGTAACACGATAGTGATCACCGCTCTTGATTACAGGAAGCTGTTATCACTGTCCTGTCACTAGGAAGCCTGGGGAAATGCTTGTTTACATCAGCATTTCCTCCTTCTTCCTCACCGTGACACGATCGCGGGTATGCCCGCGGACACGATGACCCGCGATCGGAGTCACTGAGCTTGTGGCGGGACACGCACGTCCATAATGCCGCTATCTTAAAGGGGACGTATAGATTACGTCCTTTTGTCTGCCCGTGCCTAGCTGCAGACGTATATCTGCATTGCAGCGGGAGGAAAGCGGTTAAAAGACAGGTGCATTCACCTGGGAGCTAGGAGCCACCAGAAAGGTTGATCATTGTCAAATGGCTTGGCGCTTTAAAGATGTTATCTGTGCGATATTCTTAGTAAGCATAGTCCTTATTAACATGTTTTCCACCCTTTATTATTATTTAAGTATGTTTTGTTTTTTTTTGTAGGAAATTAGCTTAAAAATTAAAATTTTCCAGGGGGTCTTGCCAGGGCTCAGTTAAAATTTGTCCACTCAGTTTTAAACTGAAAATATAATGGTTTTGGATCCATTAGATTTTAACTGTTTGTTTTAAAGTTTTGAGTTTCTTAAGACCGGATTCCCCACATTCAATTCGCATAGCAGGAGAATGTGACTGGCTCTTTATGGAGCCGATTCACATATCTCCGCAGCGGTTCCGGTGTGGTGTGCCGGAAAAACGTGTGCCTTTTTCGTGCGTTTCAGGTTCGATTTCAGCCCAAAATTCAGGCTAAAATCAGACCTGAACCAGTGAACCATCACGCACCGGACCCCTGCTAAGGGCCGCATGCGGCGACAGTGTGAACCCGGCCTAGGGGGTTATTTACTAAAGGCACTGAAAGTGCACTTGGAAGTGCAGTCGCTGTAGATCCGAGGGGGGCATGCAAGGGAGATAAAAAACAGCATTTTAGCTGGCACATGATTGGATAATAAAATCAGCAGAGCTTCTCCTCATTTCAGATCTACCCCTCAGATTTACAGCGACTGCACTTCCAAGTGAACTTTCAGTGCAATTTCAAGTGCACTTTGCACTTGTAGTTTGCACTTGTAGTGCAAAGTGGATTTGCCTTCCATAAAAAACCCCCATAGTATCTTTATTTTGCAAATAAGCATCTAATACAGTACATGATATATGTTTCTAGCTTAAAGCGGAGGTTCACCCAAAAGTGAACCTCCGCTTTTCGAAAACCTCCCCCCCTCCGGTGTCACATTTGACACCTTTCAGGGGGGAGGGGGTGCAGATACCTGTATAAAACAGGTATTTGCACCACTTCCTGGTAGAGATTCCAGCGGGAGTCTGGCTCCTCCGCGTCACCCCCCTGTTGTGTTCTGGGAAACACTCGGCTCCCAGAACACACCGGGGACCAGTGGGAACGGTGCAGCGCAGTAGGGAACCAGGCAGTGAAGCCGCAGCACTTCACTTCCTGATTCTCTCACCGAGGATGGAGGCGGGGGAAGCCGAAAGCCTAGTTACCGATCGGCTTATGCTGCCGACGTCGCGGACGACCTGGACAGGTAAGTGTCCATTTTTTAAAAGTCAGCAGCCCCTTTAATTATGAACAACAGGCTTTGTGAGATAAATGTAAGAAGCTGAGAGCTCCACCTTCAGGTCAAAAATGCTAAATATTAAAGCAGGACTAAAGGGTGAATACTTACCTATCCAGCAGTCCAACACCAGCACTTTCTTTTGAGTGCTGGTCTTCAGGCCTCTATATTGGCTAGCATGGGATGATGTTATATGCACATGCGCAGGTGCCAATTATCCCAGCACTAAGAGACCGGTATGCATAGGCGTTCGAAGGGGGTGTGCCATGTGTGTCCAGGCACACCCTAATCACCCTGTGCGGCGCAGATTTCCCCTGCTGATATTTCACCAAACCACCCAATGGGATTTCTAAAAAAAATTGCAAAAAATAATACAAAAATAAAATAATAAAAATAAAAAACTACTGACACCAACCTCTGCCCTACTGACATGTCCACTGCTCTACTAACACAGTTTACATGCATTTATAATGAGTGTGTGTGTATATATATTACACATGCACGCACGCACGTGTATTTGAGCTTCAGGGTGCACACCCTAATGCAATAGACTGCGCATGTAAAAATATATAAACACAATGGGCCAAATTCTCAAAAATCTTGCTTAACTTAACTTTAGGGAGTTAAGTTACACTGCCGCAATTTTCCGAAATTAAGTACCGATTCTCAAAGCACTTACCCGGAAAATTGCGGCAGCGCAACTTAACTCCGTCCGTCGCAAGGCGTTCCTAGTTTAAATGGGCGATTCCCATTAAAATTAGGCGCGCTCCCGCGCCGGACGTACTGCGCATGCGTGTGACGTCATTTTTCCCGACGGGCAGCGCGCGAACGTAATTTACGCCGGGCTTTGTGGATCGTGACGGGACAATAAAGTTGCGTTGGGAAAAAAAAAAATACGCGCCGGGAAAAAAAATTCAAATTTAAAAAAAAAACGCGGCGATCGAAAAAAAAGTCTGGTTTTACATGGTGGACTAACTTTCCACATTG
The DNA here is from genome assembly GCF_905171775.1 of Rana temporaria. Lineage (NCBI taxonomy): Eukaryota > Metazoa > Chordata > Amphibia > Anura > Ranidae > Rana > Rana temporaria. The sequence goes on from NC_053496.1 coordinate 135,440,335, forward strand.
TAAAACCAGCCCTAATTTTGCGCAAGCAAATCGGAACTTACGCAGAAACCACAATGCTTAAAAGCTTTGTGGATCTGCTTAAGTCCTCATTTGCATACGCAAAGCGGCATTTCAATGAGAAATGCCCCCAGCGGCGGATGCGGTACTGCATCCTAAGATCTGACAGTGTCAGGCCCCATACACACACGGATGGATCCGGTGAGTCTGTACAGACCAGCGGATCCATCTGTTGGGATGGACTCCAGCAGATGGATATGTTCGGCATTTCAGCAAATATCCGATCTGCTGGAATCCATCCCAGGGGGGATATATCCGCGGAAAAAGATCCGCTGGCGTGTACACACCATTGGATCTATCCGCTGAAACCCATTTGCTGGGATTTATCTGCGGATGGATTCTATGGTGTGTACGGGGCCTAAGTGTCTTACAGATGTCAGATCTTCTGCCTAACTTTGGAAAAATCCTTTTGAGGATCGTTTTCAAAGTTAGGCACAGAGATACGCAGGCTGAACAGCAGTTCCGCCTGCTTATCTCTTTTGAAGATTTGGCTCAATGTGTCTATACGGTCAATGCGCTGCCTAAAAACTGAAACTAAGCAGCCAACACCACAAAATTAGATCAATCTTGTAAGAAATAAACGGAACAAAGTAAAAGTGTGGCGCTAAAATAAAATGTCTAATAACAAAAGTCCATGTAGTAAGGCAGCTTCAATTGATGAAATAGACCAAAGTCCACGATACAATCCTAACCTATGAAGGAACGAAAGGTCAATGAGCAATGCAAAATCCTTGACAATGGCAATGGAATGAAGATCTGCTTACCAGATGATGAGACCCGATTAGGTGTATACCTATCAAGTCATGCAGGCTTGTGGGGTGTCAGGGAATCCTGTATCATCCGTTGAAGGAAAGAACCATATGCTGTACAGATCCTTGCTTCTATGTAGAGCCGATTGAAGCAGTGCTGATAGAAGTTCAAGATGGGAATGGTTACCAGGGAAAAATTGAAACACACATAGCGTGATACTGCATATGAATCAATAATTTATTAAAACAAGGGGAAAGATTGCACTCACATGTGACTGGAGTTAAAAAAGCGCTTGAACATAAAACTGGCAGAAAGGTCAGTGTCTTCTCCCGACGCGTTTCGTTCAATAGAACATTGTCCTGGGGCACTGACCTGCTGCCACACTATACCAAATATATAAACACTGATGTCCCCTACCTTAATTGGTGTTCCGTTTGGGGACACGCCGCACCACACATAGACGAATCGCCACTTCCGGGTTCGCACAATATGGAGTCGATGGCGTGCTTTCCAAGCCTCGGTTTGAAAACGAGGCCTGGAGTGAGATGGAGCACACGCTGCGTAAACCGCGCAGACCACGACGGAAAACCAAATGCGTGCACGCTGGTTCACAGCGTAGAAAGAGTGCGACATGATTCGCATTTAAAAGGACCAATCACACGCTGTGAATCCATGTGAAACGCAGCGCGGACACCTTGCGCTCCAAGGGGGAGTGACGTCATCATTAGCAGTACCAAAACTACCAATAGAAACCCATGAATGTCACACTGAAGAGCGAAATCTGTGAAATAAAGGATGGGGACATCTAGTGGTAAAAAAACATAATTACACCAAATACCAACCTAATTCACATAATAAGTATGACAATAGATCCGGTATAAAAAACGATCATATATGCATATAAGCATTAAAGGCGCAGTGAATTGATAGTCTAAATAAAAATAGAAAGGAGCGTCAGCCCTTAGATAAAATTGATAATTATATGAATATTGTGCGTCAGAACATACAAAAAAATTCTATCACAACATGTGTACCTAAATGTTAGTTGTACCAAAAATAACCTAGCACCAATAAAAGTGGAATACTAAGACTGGTTGATAAAAGAATTAATATCCCACTCAACGTTAAGTCCATGTGGTATATACGTTTGTAATTCGTATATCCAGAATGTTTCGAGCCTTGACACCCCTCTGGTCTTGGCTCCACCCCTCCAAGGGTCAACAAATTTATCTATGATCAAAAACTGGGTACCAATAGGGTCACAATTATGATATTGTCTGTAGTGACGTGGTACCGTATGTTTTGTATCACCCCCAATAATCTTGGTGACATGCTCACCTACCCGTATTGAGAATGCCCTGATAGTGCGACCTACATATTGTTTCCCGCACGGGCAGGTGATCAAATATACAATATGTGTAGTGGCGCATGCACAGCTCAGCTTACAACACCGAAGAAGACAGCAAGCAGGAATGTAGGGGCATTTTATTTGCAGTTGAGACATTGCAGGTCTCTTCTGCATTACATGTCCACTTGCTCACTGTTTCCTACAGTGGAACTTTGGAACCTTAGTTATGCTTTAAAATCCAATATTTCATGTTTACTTGAAAAAAAAGAAAGTGTTATTCATTTTTTAAATTATGATCATCTTAGATAAAAAAAATTTACAAAAAAAAATGAAAAATACCTTTAAGATTTACCTAGCTGCCAGTCAATAGAGCCAGCACATGACAAAATTGTAAGGAAAATCAGAGTTCTGTGTCTTTTCACCAACTATCTGGAATCAAAAGACACTGTAGTGGCATATTTTCTGAAAATTCCTACCTACATACATGTATAGCATATATTAATCTATTGCATGAATAAGCCCTCTAAAGCAGATGAAGGATTATTAGATTATACTTTCTACCTAAACCTCTCTGAGTTTGCATGGTATTTGAGAGCACTTGATTAAATAAAAAAAAGCGGATCTATTCACTGACATTCAGTCATAGGAAATACTAGCTTCTCCTACAGTAACACAAAGTAAAGTACAGAAGCCCATTCACAAAGAATAGCCTGTACTTTAAATCCTCATCATTTGTGCAATTTACACATGGATGCCAACGAACAAAGAGGATGATTAACTCCTTGAAAACATACACTGAGCAGAAAAATAAAAATAAAGCAAAATTATGAACATAACATATTAACACTGTGGATAATTGATAATCCATAACAAATAGAAGAAACGTGTGTTTATTCATGTCTATGGGGGTTAAACGTGGCATACTGTCTCCCTCTCTTTGGTGTACAATACAAATTCTCAGCAGTGTAGAATGATAGGAGTTTGTTAGAATGAGGGCCTAATGACGAGGGAAATCCCTATTCCACACACTCCACACCTAGGGGGCACCAGCCCGATATATATTAGAACGAAAAAAATATTGTAGAAAATGAGCTTTAAAATGGTAGTCCCCATGGTTAAGATAAAACATATATATATATATATATATATATATATATATATATATATATATATATATATACACACCAATTATTATTATAAAGATAAAAAAGTTTATTTATTAAAGGGATTGTAAAGTCAAAAGGTTTTTATCTTAATGCATTCTATGCATTAAGATAAAAAGCCTTCTGTGTGCAGTGCCCAGCCTAATACTTACTGGAGCCATATCTCTCTCCAGCGATGTACACAAGTGTCTCGGCCATCCAGGATTCCTCCAGATTGGCTGAGACACAGCAGCGACGCCATTGGCTCCCGCTGCTTTCATCAAAGTCAATTAGCCAATCAGGAGAGAGAGAGGGTGGGGTCGAACCATGGCTGTGTGTCTGAATTGACATAGGGAGCTGCAGCTTGGCTTGGGTGCCCCCATATCAAGCTGCTAACTGTGGGGGCACTCAACAGGAGGGAGGGGCCAGGAGCATCGACAAGGGACACAAGAAGAGGAGGACTGGGACTGCTCTGTCAAAATCCATTGCAACAGAGCAGGTAAGTATAAAATGTTTGTTATTGTTATAGAAAAAAATACACTTAAGGACTGGAAGGATTTGCCCCCTTAATGACCAGAGCACTTTTTACAATTTTGCGCTGTGCTGCTTTAACTGGTAATTGCGCGGCCATGCAATGCTGTACCCAAACTAAATTTGCGTCCTTGTTTTTCTTTAAATAGAGATTTATTTTAGTGCCATTTGTTTACCTCTGCAGTTTGTATTAAAAAAAATCCAATAAACTAAATTTTAGTCATAAATTTATTGGTTTGTGCAAAAGTTATAGCGTCTACAAACTATGGTACATTTTCTGGAATTTTCGCAGCTTTTAGTTTATGACTTCCTATCTCATTTCTTGAGGTACTAAAATGACAGGGCAATACAAACCCCCCCAAAATGACCGCATTTGGAAAGTAGACACCCCAAGGAAATTGCTGAAAGACATGTTGAGTCCATAGAAAATAAAAATAAAATTGTCACAAGTGATTGAAAAATGACAAAAAAAATACACAAAGTTGTCACTTAATGATATATTGCTCACAAAAAAAAGAAAAAAAATAATTTTCCCGAAACTTGAGCAAAATATAAAATATTCCATGGACGTTGAGCAAATAGCTTGGGGCGTCTACTTTCCAAAAAGGGGTCATTTGAGGGGGTTTTTAACTGTCCTGGTATTTTATGCACAACATTAGAAGCTTATGCCACACATCACCCACTCTTCTAACCACTTCATATCATTTTGCCCCTGTACAAATCATTAGTAAGACCTCATCTGGAATATGCAGTTCAGTTTTGGGCACCAGTTCTCAAAAAGGATATCGGAGAACTGGAGAAAGTGCAGAGAAGGGCAACCAAACTGATAAGAGGAATGGAGGAGCTCAGCTATGAGGAAAGATTAGAAGAACAACATTTATTCACTCTTGAGAAGAGTAGAATAAGGGGGGATATGATCAACATCTACAAATATATAAGAGGTCCATACAGTGAACTTGGTGTTGAGTTATTCACTTTACGGTCAACACTGAGGACAAGGGGGCACTCTTTACGTCTAGAGGAAAAGAGATTTCACCTCCAAATACGGAAAGGTTTTTTCACAGTAAGAGCTGTGAAAATGTGGAACAGACTCCCTCCAGAGGTGGTTCTGGCCAGCTCAGTAGATTGCTTTAAGAAAGGCCTGGATTCTTTCCTAAATGTACAGAATATAACTGAGTACTAAGATTTGTAGGTAAAGTTGATCCAGGGTAAATCCGATTGCCTCTCGGGGGATCAGGAAGGAATTTTTCCCCCTGCTGTAGCAAATTGGATCATGCTCTGCTGGGGTTTTTTGCCTTCCTCTGGATCAACTGTGGGTATGGAGTTGGGTGTATAGGATTGTACTGTGTTTTTTATTTTGTTTTTTATTTTTGTGGTTGAACTGGATGGACTTGTGTCTTTTTTTGACCTGACTAACTATGTAACTATGTAACTATGTAACTTGAAGACAAAGCCCTTTCTGACACTTTTTGTTTACATGAAAAACTTTTTTAAATTTTAATGCACTAAAACACATTACAGTGCCTTGAAAAAGTATTCATACCCCTTGAAATGTCCACATTTTGTCATGTTACAACCAAAAACATAAATAAATGGTTTTCAATGTTTTTTACAAGTAAAATATGTGAAAAGTGCGGCGTGCATTTGTATTCAGCCCCCCTGAGTCCATATTTTGTAGAACCACCTTTCGCTGTAATTACAGCTGCAAGTCTTTTTGGGGTGTCTATCTTGGAGTGACATTTTTGCCCATTCTTTTTTGCAAAATAGCTCAAGATCTGTCAGATTGGATGGAGAGCATCTGTGAACAACAATTTTCAAGTCTTGCCACAGATTCTCAATTTAGTTTAGGTCCAGTGGCGGCTGGTGCTCAAATTGTTTGGGGGGGCGCAAATGAAAAAAAACAATTGCAGCCTCACTGTGCCCATTAAATGCAGCCACTGTGTCCATCAAATGCAGCCACTGGGCCCATCAAATGCAGCCACTGTGCCATCAATTGTCACCACTGTGCCATGCCATCAAACGCAGCCACTGTGCCATGCCATCAAACGCAGCCACTGTGCCATCAATTGTCACCACTGTGCCATGCTATCAAACGCAGCCACTGTGCCATGCCATCAAACGCAGCCACTGTGCCATCAATTGTCACCACTGTGCCATGCCATAAAACACAGTCATTGTGCCATGCCATCAAACGCAGCCACTGTGCCAATTGTCGCCACTGTGCCCTATGTCGCCACTGTGCCTTTTAACCACTTAAGGACCGCCTCCTGCACATATACATCGGCAGAATGGCACGGCTGGGCACAAGCACATACATGTACGTCCTCTTTAAGTGCCCAGCCGTGGGTCGCGGGCGCGTGCCTGTGACCCGGTCCAAAGCTCCGCGGACCGGCCGTGGGACCCATGGACCCGATCGCCGCTGGAGTCCCGCGATCGGTCCCCGGAGGTGAAGAACGAGGAGAGCTGTGTGTAAACACAGCTTCCCCGTTCTTCACTGTGGCGCTGTCATTGATCGTGTGTTCCCTAATATAAAATACACAATCAGAAAGAAACACGATCAATGACGTCACACGTCCAGCCCCGCCCCCCATTTTGGTTGTCTGAAGACAGGAGCCAATCCAGAAACGCATCAGGGCATGGCTACACGACGAGTTTACACTCACACAGACAGCAGTTGTATAGAACGAGCAACTTGTCAGCTGGAGCTGAGCTGACAAGCAACATAGCTAAGTGAGCTAAAAGTCCTTACATCTGATGTGCCTGTTTTTATCTATTACATTGTAAGCATTACATTTTGTGTGGGGCTTTGTTCAATAAAAAGGCAATATCACACTATGTTCCTTTCCTATGCTTATTTTTCCATGATTAAACCCTGCCCATGATCATCCATCCACTCCACTGAGAGACGCTCATAACAGGAGGAAAGATTCTTAGGCCTAGTACACACGAGAGGATTTATCCGCGGAAACGGTCCGGAGGTCCGTTTCCGCGGATAAATCCTCTGGCGGATTTTGATCTCATGGTTGTACTAACCATGAGATCAAAATCCCCGCGGAATTCCGTCCACGGTGACGTGTCGCGCCGTCGCCGCGATGATGACGCGGCAACGTGTGCGACGCTGTGATATAAGGACTTCCACGCATTCGTCGAATCATTACGACGCATGCGGGGGATGGATTCGGATGGATTGATCCGGTCAGTCTGTACAGACCAGCGGATCAATCCGTTGGACTGGATTCCAGCGGATCGATTTCTTAGCATGTCAAGAAATTTTGATCCGCTGGAAATCCATCCCCGGGGAAAAAAATCCGCTGGATCGTACACACCAGGGGATCTATCCGCTGAAACCGCATAGATCCAGCGGATCGATCCTCTCGTGTGTACGGGGCCATAGAGTTATCCAGGATACATCCTAGGCATTCCATTTGAAGGATCCCAGCAGGATTACAGGAGTTCTCAAGGCTGATTACATCATAGGCATCTGGTGAGTAGAACTCCTAAGGGAGACCTGTAGGTGAAGATCTTTGTTTGGACACTTCAGGAATATCTACGCACAGGAATCACAATGATTTTAGAGACTTTTTTATGCTAATGAGTTTTTTTTGTGAATGGACTTTGCATCATTGATTCTTTTTCAATTTTAACCATTATCATTGCAGTGAGGTTTTGTTTTCTTCTTTTTCACTCATGGCTTATGATTGATTCAGATTAACACTTGCTCTCACCAAGGGTGATTATTTATCACCATAAGCAGAGGAGTAATTTTAGATTTATTACAATCTTTTACCAGAGCGCTGTTAGTGTTTCCATTTAGAGACACCTTTCCTCATATGAATATTAGTAATAAGCTATGCATGGTTTGAGATTGCCAGGTCCAGGAGAGCATCATTCCTAGTCGGGGCCTCTATGAATTCTACCATAAAATTGTCTTGTAATAGGTTTATACATTTTTGCCCTTTAACTGTTTCAGTAGTGCCGTTACTCCAGTTAATCTCTGAATAGTTAAAATCCCCCATTATTATCACTGTCCCAACCCTTGCAGCCTTTTCTATCTGTGCAAGGAGCTGAGTCTCCACCTCTTCATTAACTGGGAGGTCTATAACAAACTCCAATGAATACTTTTGTATTACATGTGTAATTCCAATATCATGAGTATGAAACATTGGGTTAACATATTAATTAAGTTAGGAACTGCTGCACCACCAGGCTCTAGGGAATCGCCCAGTGTTCACCAGAGCACCCCAAAAGGGATGATGGATACTGCAGACAGCTCCAAATGAAATAGAAGTAAATATATAGGAAAGGGGCCTAAATAAAGAGTGTTGCTCAGCTTAAAGGATTATAATCAAAAAATATTTTCCCAATTTTAACAGTGTATAGTGCAGTGTCTAGAAAAAGTATTTATACCCCTTTAAACTTTTCACATTTTGTGATGTTAAGACCAAAAACGTAAATGTATTTTATAAGATTTTATGTGATAGACCAACACAAAGTGGCACATAATTGTGATGTGGAAGGAAAATGATAAATGGTTTTCATTTTTTTTTTTTATAAATATGTGAAAAGTGTGGTGTGCATTTGTATTCAGCCCCCTTTACTCTGATACCCCCTAACTAAGATCTAGTGGAACCAATTGCCTTCAGAAGTCACCTAATTAGTAAATAGAGTCCATCTGTGTGTAATTTAATTTCAGTATAAATACAGCTGTTCTGTAAAGCCCTCAGAGGTTTGTTGGAGAACCTTAGTGAACAAACAGCATCACGAAGGCCAAGGAACACACCAGACAGGTTAGGGATTAAGTTGTGGAGAAGTTTAAAGCAGAGTTAGGCTGTAAAAAAAATATACCAAGTTTTGAACATCTTACAGAGCACTGCTCAATCCGTCATCCGAAAATGGAAAGAGTATGGCCATCGGTTTACATTAACCCTCAGGGATGGACTGGCCATAGGGACTACAGGGAGTTTCCCGGTGGGCCGATGGCTCAGTGGGCCGTTTTTTAAAACAGAGATGCTGCTTGGAGGACTTTTTCTAACGCCCTGGCAGCACCCCAGTGTGCAAGCACTCAGGCTTTCACACTGGGACTGCAGTGGAAGCGTTTTTCAGTCGCTTTACAGGCACTATTTTTAGCCCAAAAGTGCCTAAAAAACGCCTCAGTGTAAAAAGGGGTCCTACACTCTCCTTTACACTTACTCTCTTTTTCTTACACTCACCCCCCTCTCTCACCCCCTTTCCCTCAACCCTCCCTCTCTCTCTCATTCCCCTCTCTCTCACCCTCTCATGATATACAATAATGGATGTAGGGGCCTTTAGATGGGTGTGATTTTTCGGGGGGCGGGGGCAGCATTTTATTGAATTAAAGTGGGCCGGTCTGGATGAAGTCCAGGGCCAAATTTTTGTCCCAGTCCAGCCCTGTTAACCCTTACACACTGTAAGAAGGAATACATGAAACAGAGGGACTAACAGTGATTTATTTTAACTTTAGAGTGCACGGACAGGGCTGTCGTAGGAGAGGCACAGGGAGCTGGGATGACGTCATCCATGCAATCGATGCAGCCCGTTCTCTGAATCTAAGCTGAATTGTGCAAGACTGCATTAAGATGCATTGATTCAACGATTATTTTCCACACCCCTAGTAAATTGACGATGTCTTCTACTATAATCTTAATAACAGGTACACCTTTTCTTAGCAACTTTATCTGGACCTCCTCATAAATCTTATTTTGGCATCCAATTGCTTAGTTTTTCTACTCTACTACTGAAAATCAATAGTCATTATTTATTTAACAATTACTACTACTACAATTAATACCTATTACTTCTTCTTGGATTTATTTTTATATATAACTCATCAATAACATTTTTACTTTTCTATTCATTTTTTAAAACCTACCATTGTGATTTTTATTTCTCCATTTCAATCTGAGGAGATTAATTTATCATTTAATGTTTCTCTACTTTTACATTCAGCTGAGAAAAAATGATTTATATCTTGAAAACATTTATTTTGATCTATTTACATTATTTTCAAAAAGGGGAGATAGGTAAAGCCCTAATTTAGATCATCTGGACTTTAAAGTGATATTAAAGCTTTGATTTTTTTTTTAAAATAACAAACATGTCATACTTACCTCCACTGTGCAGCTTGTTTTGCACAGAGTGGCCCCGATCGTCCTCTTCTGGGGTCCCACGGCTGCTCTCACGACTCCTCCCCGCAATAGATAATCCCCTATGGTAAGCTCTCCCCCAAGGGGGTTACCTCACGGGCGCGCTCCTGTGTCATGCACTCAGCGTCCATAGAGGCTGAGTGTATGACTCGGACCTTCCCCCTGGCGGTCGCAACATTTGATTTGATTGACAGCAGCGAGAGCCAATGGCTGCACTACTATCAATCTATCCAATGAAGCCGTGGAGAGAGCGACGTGGGATCGTGCCCCACAAAAAATTCGAGGCTCAGGTGAGTAAAACTGGAAGGGGGGGCCGGACACTGTAAGGTGTTTTTTTAACCTTAATGCATAAGATGCATTAACGTGAAAAAACACAAGGGTTTACAACCCCTTTAACCACTTAAGCCCCGGACCAATACGCTGTCTAAAGACCCAAGGTGTTTTTACAATTTGGCAATGCGCTGCTTTAACTGGTAATTGCGCGGTCATGCAATGTTGTACCAAAACGAAACTTGCGTCCTTTTCTTCCCACAAATAGAGCTTTCTTTTGATGGTATTTGATTGCCTCTGCGATTTTTATTTTTTGCGATATAAACGCAAAAAGACCGTAAATTTTGAAAAAAAAATATTTTTCTTATAACAAAAAGTAAAAAATATCGAATAAACTAAATGTTAGTCAAACATTTAGGCCAAAATGTATTCAGCCACATGTCTTTAGTAAAAAAAATCGCAATAAGCGTATATTTATTGGTTTTCGCAAAAGTTATAGCGTCTACAAACTAGGGTACATTTTCTGGAATTTACACAGCTTTTATTTTATGACTGCCTATCTCATTTCTTGAGGTGCTAAAATGGCAGGGCAGTACTAAACCCCCCCAAATGACCCCATTTTGGAAAGTAGACACCCCAAGGAAACTGCTGAGAGGCATGTTGAGTCCATTGAATATTTTTTTTTTTGTCCCAAGTGATTGAATAATGACGAAAAAAAAAAAATGTTTACAAAAAGTTGTCACTAAATGATATATTGCTCACACATGCCATGGTTATATGTGGAATTGCACCCCAAAATACATTCTGCTGCTTCTCCTGAGTACGGGAATACCACATGTGTGGGACTTTTTGGGAGCCTAGCCGCATACGGGGCCCCAAAACCAAGCACCGCCTTCAGCATTTCTAAGGGCACAAATTTTTGATTTCACTCCTCACTACCTATCAAGGTTTCGAAGGCCATAAAATGCCAAAATAGCACAAAACCCCCCCAAATGACCCCATTTTGGAAAGTAGACACCCCACCTATTTGATGAGAGGCATGTCGAGTCCATGGAATATTTTATATTTTGACACAAGTTGCGGGAATATGACAAACTGATTTTTTTTTGCACAAAGTTGTCACTAAATGATATATTGCTCACACATGCCATAGTTATATGTGGAATTGCACCCCAAAATACATTCTGCTGCTTCTCCTGAGTACGGGGATACCACATGTGTGGGACTTTTTGGGAGCCTAGCCGCGTACGGGACCCCGAAAACCAAGCACCGCCTTCAAGATTTCTAAGGGCATACATTTTTGATTTCACTCCTCACTACCTATCACAGTTTCGAAGGCCATAAAATGCCAAAACAGCACAAAACCCCCCCAAATGACCCAATTTTGGAAAGTAGACACCCCAAGCTATTTGCTGAGAGGGATGTTGAGTCCATGGAATATTTAATTTTTTTGCCCCAAGTCACTGAATAATGACCAAAAAAAAAATTACAAAACGTTGTCACTAAATGATATATTTCTCACACATGCCACGGTTATATGTGGAATTGCACCCCAAAATACATTCTGCTGCTTCTCCTGAGTAAGGGGAAACCACATGTGTGGGACTTTTTGGGAGCCTAGCCGCGTACGGGGCCCCGAAAACCAAGCACTGCCTTCAAGATTTGTGTGAGTGAAATCAAAAATTTATGTCCTTAGAAATCTTGAAGGCGGTGCTTGGTTTTCGGGGTGTCATACGCGGCTAGGCTCCCAAAAAGTCCCACACATGTGGTATCCCCATACTCAGGAGAAGCAGCAGAATGTATTTTGGGGTGCAATTCCACATATAACCGTGGCATGTGTGAGAAATATATCATTTAGTGACAATGTTTTGTACATTTTTTTATTTTTATTTTTTTTGGTCATGATTCAATCACTTGGGGCAAAAAAATTAAATATTCCATGGACTCAACATGCCTCTCAGCAAATAGCTTGGGGTGTCTACTTTCCAAAATGGGGGGTTTTGTGCTATTTTGGCATTTTATGGCTTTCGAAACTGTGATAGGTAGTGAGGAGTGAAATCAAAAATTTGCGCCCTTAGAAATGCTGAAGGCGGTGCTTGGTTTTCGGGGTCCCGTACGCGGCTAGGCTCCCAAAAAGTCCCAAACATGTGGTATCCCCGTACTCAGGAGAAGCAGCAGAATGTATTTTAGGGTGCAACTCCACATATAACCATGGCATGTGTGAGCAATATATCATTTAGTGACAATTTTTTTTTTTTTTTTTTTTGTCATTATTCAATCACTTTGGACAAAAAAAAAAAAAAACAATTGACTCAACATGCCTCTCAGCAGTTTCCTTGGGGTGTCTTCTTTCCAAAATGGGGTCATTTGGTTTTTTTTGTGCTATTTTGGCATTTTATGGCCTTCGAAACTGTGATAGGTAGTGAGGAGTGAAATCAAAAATTTACACCCTTAGAAAGCCTGAAGGCGGTGATTGTTTTTTGGGGTCCCGTACACGGCTAGGCTCCCAAAAAGTCTCACACATGTGGTATCCCCGTACTCAGGAGAAGCAGCAGAATGTATTTTGGGGTGTAATTCCACATATGCCCATGGCATGTTTGAGCAATATATCATTTAGTGACAACTTTGCGCAAAAAAATATATATATATATATATATATTTATATTTCCCGCAACTTGGGTCAAAATCTAAAATATTCCATGGACTTGAGATGCCTCTCAGCAAATAGCTTGGGGTGTCTACTTTCCAAAATGGGGTCATTTGGGGGGGTTTTGAATTGTCCTGGCATTTTATGCACAACAATTAGAAGCTTATGTCACACATCACCCACTCTTCTAACCACTTGAAGAAAAAGCCCTTTATGACACTGTTTGTTTACATAAAAACATATTATTTTTTTGCAAGAAAGTTAAGTTGAACCCCCAAACATTATATATTTTTTTAAAGCAAAGGCCCTACAGATTAAAATGGTGGGTGTTGCAATTTATTTTTCCACACAGTATTTGCGCAGCGTTTTTTCAAACACATTTTTTGGGGAAAAAATACACTTTTTTTTATTTTAAAGCACTAAAACACACTATATTGCCCAAATTATTGATGAAATAAAAATTATGATCTTAGGACGAGTACATGGATACCAAACACGACATACTTTAAAATTGCGCACAAACGCGCAGTGGCGACAAACTACATACATTTTTAAAAGCCTTTACAGGTTACCACATTAGATTTACAGAGTAGGTCTACTCCTAAAATTACTGCCCTCGATCTGCCCTTCGCGGTGATACCTCACATGCATGGTGCAATTGCTGTTTACTTATGACTCCAGACCGACGCTTGCGTTCGCCTTTAGGCAAGAGCAGGGGGGGACGGGGATGCTTTTTTTTTTTTTTTTTTTTATATATATTTATTTCACGTTTTTTATTTTATTTGTTAACTGTTCCTTCCATTTTTTTTTTTTTTTTCACCATTTTTATTGTTATCTCAGGGAATGTAAATATCCCTTATGATAGCAATAGTTAGTGACAGGTACTCTTTTTTTTTAAATGGGGTCTATTAGACCCTAGATCTTTCCTCTGCCCTCAAAGCATCTGACCACACCAAGATCGATGTGATAAAATGCTTTCCCATATTCTCAATGGCGCCGTTTATATCCGGGGGGGGGGAACATTCCCTCCCACTGAATGTAAAAGCAGTCTAGAGGCTAATTGGCCGCTAGGACTGCTTTTACATGAAAGCCGACCGCTGGCTGAAAAGAATGATACCAAGATGATGCCTAAACCCGCAGGCATCATTCTGGTATAACCATTCAAATTCCAGCAACATACCAGTACGTTGATGGTTCTTGTTGGACATGTATTGTAATCTTTTTTTTTCATGCAGCCTGTTGGCTGAACGAAAAAAAGATTGATCGGTGGGTATGCCCACCATTAGAATACCTCCCTTCATCCACCCACTTCTAATGATGGGCATACATGCACCATTTATATATGCCGAAGCATGGGGGCATCCTCCCGCAAAAAAGTTATGCCGCGTACGGTCGGACTTTTCTATGCCGCGTACACACGGTCGGACTTTTCTATGCCGTGTACACATGGTCAGACTTTTCCACGGGAAAGCCTCCGTAGGAATGTCAACCGTATGTACGCGGCATTAGGAGCAAAATCGCTCCTCCGCCCCTGCTGCCCCCATGCTTCGGCATATATGCTTTTTTTTTTAACTGTGGTGGTGAAATCACCTCCTACAGCACTGGAGTCGCGGCTTTATATATCGTGGGAGCAAACGCTGTTGCTGTCAAGATAAATAAGTCCGCGCAACAGCTGAATGGTGTACCTGAAAACAGTAAAGTAAATTACATACCTGAAAAGCAAGCATGAAAAAACATGACAACAATAAAACTTTGCAGAATAGAATACAGTAAAAAAGAGAAGAACAATAGAGAGAGAATAGAGAGGGAGAGAACAATAAAACGACAACTATTTTTTTTTTTCCTTTATTTTTTTTTTTTTTTAACACTTTTTTTTTGTAACTGTTCAACTTTTCGGTTCCAGGTTTGGGTCTCTCAAAATGCGATGGCAAATTGGGAGACCCTGTGTAAGTGACCCTAGCCTGTGAAATGTTTCACCCTACACTAAAAATTAACTTGTGTGTGGAAGCGTTCAAAACATTCCCCAATACAAAGACCAGGATTGTCAAGACAGCGGGGACAAAAATAACGGGTGTCACGCCTAAATCCGCGCTTGGTACAGACACGACATCTTCTTTGGGGGGCTCGTTGGGTAGGGGTACTCTCGAGGACATAAGAAAAATGCCTCTCATGCAGTCGGCTTACTGCATTTGGTAGGGGATGGTGAGGTACAGTACCGCCTGGATACAGGAGTTCTGTGATGATCTCCCTCTGGAATTGAAGGAAGGATCCATTCTGTCCTGAAGCTCTGTATAAGACATGAGCATTCAGTAGAGCCAATTGAAATAAATGTAGAGACACTTTTTTGTACCAGTGTCTCGTCTTGCGGGCAATATGATACGGCGCCATCAGCTGGTCGTTGAGGTCCACCCCTCCCATGTTTTGGTTATATTCGTGGACACAGAGGGGTTTCTCCACAACACCAGTCGCTGTACGAATTTGTACTGTCGTGTCTGCGTGAAGGGTGGTAAGAACGAAAACATTCCTATTGTCCCGCCACTTCACAGCGAGCAAATTTTTACACTTGCAGCAGGCTCTCGCCCCCAGGCTAAGACGGGCATCTACAAGCTTCTGGGGAAAGCCCCGGCGATTTGGTCGCACGGTGCCACATGCTCCAATCTGACGATCAAACAAGTGACTAAAAAGTGGCACGCTGCTGTAAAAATTGTCCACATACAAGTGGTACCCCTTTCCGAATAAAGGTGACACCAAGTCCCACACGATCTTGCCAGCGCTCCTCATGTAATCTGGGCATCCTTCCGGCTCTACCTGACTATCTTTGCCCTCGTAAACCCTAAAGCTCCATGTGTAGCCTGTGGCCCTGTCACAGAGCTTATAGAGCTTGACCCCGTATCTGGAACGCTTGCTGGGAATGTACTGTTTGAAAGACAAGCGGCCAGCAAATTTAACCAGGGACTCATCAACGCAAACAACCTGCTGGGGATTAAACAAGGCTGCAAAACGTTCGTTGAAATGGTTTACGAGGGGCCGAATTTTGTAGAGCCGGTCAAATTCAGGGTCTCCACATGGACGACAAAGTGCATTGTCACTGAAATGCAGAAACCGCAGGATCGCCTCGTATCGTTTCCTGGCCATGTGAGCAGAGAATACGGGCATATGGTCGATGGGATGTGTGGACCAATACATCCGCAACTCCGGAAATGTGTGTATGCCCATGTTGAGGGTAAGGCCCAGAAAGATCTTAAATTCGGAAACCTCAAGAGGTTTCCATTCTTTGGCAAGGAGAGACTGGGGGTTAGTGGCGATGTAGGTACCAGCATATAAATTAGTCTGGTCCACAATAGATCTATAGAGATCTTCCGTGAAATACAGCGAATAAAAATCAAGTGACGTAAAATTCGCTGTATCCATCTGAATACCGGGTTGGCCAGTGAATGGGGGAAGTACGGGTTCTGCAGAAGTGGTGGGGACCCAATCAGGATAGGCGAATTCTGCAGGAAGGGCACTATGGGCACGACGGGCCTGTCTTTGTCTTCTTCTTGGTGGCAGCGGGACACTACTTGTGCTTGCCACCTCGCCAGCTTGAACTGCACTTATGGGACTCGCCACGTCGCCACGTCTTACTGCAGTGCTGGATGAACGACCAGGGTGTACTAGGCCGCTGGTGCTTGCCAATCCACCAGAAGGAATAGCGGCGCTAGTACTGGCTCTCTGCTCCATACGAGGGACCTGCGGTTCTTGCTGCTCAACAACATCAGAATGGGGTCGGGTACGCCTGGCCTTAGCAGGGACCACTACTCCGTCGTCTGAGCTATCTGACATGGAGCCGCTGTCATAAACAGGATCGTATTCTGAGCCAGATTCTGTCAGATGCGTGACCTCCTCTTCTTCACTATCTGACATGCACAGAATCCTGACGGCCTCTTCACCAGTGTACATTCGCTTTGCCATTTTGGGTTTTAAATTTAGTGGTACACTGGTGATGATTCACAGGTAAAAAAAGCACCTGACTATAGAAAGGAAAATGTAGAAAACGCTTCCAAAAAAACTGTTAGCGATCGCAGGGATCAACCTGTCTCTGCGAACGCTGCAGTTGTGTGTTGTGTTTTTGAAGTGACAGTGATCGATCGATACTGCACTTGGGTGGGTTGGGCTGGGCAGAGGGGGAAAACGCTGGTGCTAGCGGGTATCTGGGCTGATTCCGCTAACAATGCGTTTTTGGGTACCCTAAACTGCTGGGTGCGCTAGTATAGATCTGATCAGATCAGGTATCGATCCGTTCAGATACTATACCACTAAGGGGGCTGTATGCTTTGCGAGTGGGTGTAAGCGGTACTGGCACTAACCTAACACTGCCTGGGGCGACGCAGACCCTGACTGACGCTAAAATTTAATTTATATCACCCGCCGGGCGATCAGGGGGTTAAACCTTTATTGGGTTATATACGGCAGGTGCCCTGATGCTATAAACAGCAAACTAACTAACCAGCGTCAACCGTAACACTTATACGGTGATCACTGGTGAAAGGGTTAACTAGGGGGCAATCAGGGGTTAAAAACTTTATTTATGGGGGTACCTAACGCTATAGAACCTGGCGGCGAACCTCAAAAAAAACTAACTGCCTAGCAGCAACAGTGACACTAATGCAGCGATCAGAAAATCGATCGCTTAGTGACACTGGCAATAGGGGGTGAAAGGGTTAACTAGGGGGCAATCAGGGGTTAAAAACTTTATTTATGGGGGTACCTAACGCTATAGAACCTGGCGGCGAACCTCAAAAAAAACTAACTGCCTAGCGGCAACAGTGACACTAATACAGCGATCAGAAAATCGATCGCTTAGTGACACTGGCAATAGGAGGTGAAAGGGTTAACTAGGGCGGTGATCAAGGGGTTAAACCTTTATTAGGGGGGGGTAGGGGGCTACCCTGGACCTAAAGGGGGCTAAAACTAACTGCCCTAACACTTTTTTCTGTAACACTGACACTAAATGCAGAAATCAGAAAATAAATGATCCCTGCATTCAGTGACACTGTTACAGGAGACTGGGGGGGGGCGATCGGCGGTGACTGGAGGGGTTAAATGTGCCTAATGTGCTGGTGTCAGTGTGCTGTTTAGGTGTCACTTACTTGTGTGATGTCTTCTCTCCTCAGCGGTGGTCGATATGACCACCACGAGGAGAGATCACACTGTTCCTGCTTCCTGTGTTTACACTAAACACAGGAAGAGGAGGGGGAAGCGCTGGGATAGGCTGAGAGTGATCGCAGAGGGGGAGCTGAAAACGAACAGCCGCCCCCTCATCACGGATCGCTTCTACAGCTTACCGACCCGCGCCATGTACCGGGGGGGTCCCGATCGGACCCCCCACCGCCGTCAAGCAGAGGACGTACAGGTACGTACATGTGCCTGTCCGTGCCATTCTGCTGACGTAGATGTACATGAGCAGGTCGGCAAGTGGTTAATAATCCAGAGTTAAGTCCCATTTAGCTTCAGAACAGCAAAAGTCCATAAAGACTTGGATGAGCGAGTTTGGTGTGGACAAACTTGACTGGCCTACACAGAGTTCTGACTTCAACCCGATAGAATATCTTTGGGATAAATTTGATCGGAGACTGCCAGGCCTTCTCGTCCAAAATCAGTGCCTGACCTCACAAATGCACTTCTGGAAGAATTCATTAAACATTAACATAGACACACTCCTAAACCTTGTGGACAGCTTTCCCAGGAGAGTTTAAGCTGTTTTAGCTGCAAAGGGTGGGCCAACTCAATATTGAACCCTATGAACTAAGACTGGGATGCCATTAAAGTTCATGTGCGTGTAAAGGCAGGTGTCCCAATACTTTTGACAATATAGTGTATCTTTGAAAGCATTATATTATTTTTGTTTGCAAGAATCTTCTTAGCTGTCTGTTTTTTCTCACATAGGGGAATACATTTTGCTAGATACACCAATCCCATGTCACTACAATTAATAAAGGATTACTAATCTATCATTTAGGTTTGTGAAATCCTTTATCATGGGCATACAGTAAATGACTTTGCATTGCGCTGCCCACCGTGGTATTATCCTTTTTATGGTTTTGGTAGGCAGTTTTTTTTATTTATGTATTAATTTTTTTACAGACTTCTCCTCACTTCTATTATTAATTTCAAAATGGCTATCACACCTCTCAAAGACATACAGTATTTTTCTATAGCTCCCAAGCGATGCATGAGAAAAAAAAAATCAAGCTTCAAGCTTGAGTGCAACCTTACTTAGTCAACTATGTACAAATTAACATGCAGTATGTGAAAATGGACATGAAAAACACTGCAATGCCACATGCAACATCCCTATAAAAGTTAATGAATTGTATATATTTGCATATGATGATGTCTCTGATACAATAACGCCTTTTGTACAGTTTTACCTTTTGCTTTACCTTTGGCGGGAAAATTTGAATGTAGGATGTAAACTTGGGTTTGCTACTGTATATTATATTTTTTTATATATCATTTTTAAAATCAGGGGTCATGCCCTGAAAAGTAATTGACTATTTAGCCATCCCTTACAAATGAAAAAAATCTGTTTTGTTTTCATGTCATTTTTGCAACTTGCTTATAAGCAGACTTCCCAAACCCTTGTTTATGGTGATGGATTCTTGTACGATCTAGAACTAAACCAATACAGCATTTATTTCAGATCAGTCAACCTCTTTTCTAGGATTTGAATTTGAAGGTTCTGTAGGAATAGTGCTGTACAAACCTGAAGACTGATGTCACGTCCAATTCCATCAATACAAGGAGAACAGGATTAAACACACCCTAAACTGATTTGGTCAGAGTGTTATTTGATTAAATGTAAAATCAATTTGAATAAATGGTTTGGACCAACAGCCAACAAGTAGCAAGGACATCCAAAGTGCAGAGGGTGGCAAGTGTCTTATATTTATCATGAAGTGATTTTTAAAGTGATTGTAAATTCTCACCTTGTAAAACAGCCTATCCATTTTAAAATAGAAATGAAAGGCAAAACATATGTATAGAAACAGTACAGACCAAAAGTTTGGACACACCTTTTCATTCAAAGAGTTTTCTTTATTTTCATGACTATGAAAATTGTAGATTCACACTGAAGGCATCAAAACTATGAATTAACACATGTGGAATTATACATAACAAATAAGTGTGAAACAACTGCAAATATATTTCATATTCTAGGTTCTTCAAAGTAGCCACCTTTTGCAGCAGACACATCTCTAGAACTGTTAGGCCCCATACACACCATAGAATCTATCCGCAGATAAATCCCATCAAATGGGTTTCTGCGGATAGATCCTATGGTGTGTACACTCCGTCGGATATTTATCCGCAGATAAATCTCCCCTGGGATGGATTTCCAGCAGATGGATATTTGCTGACATGCTCAACAAATCCATCTGCTGGAATCCATTCCAACGGATGGATCCGCTCGTCTGTACAGACTTACCGGATCCATCCGCCCAAAGGGATTCCCCGCACGCGTCGTAATGATTTGACGCATGCGTGGAATTCCTTATATGACAGCGTCGCGCCCGTCGCCGCGTCATAATAGCGGCGACGGCGCGACACGTCATCGGCAGAGGATTTCAGCGCGGATTTCAATGCGATGGTGTGTACACGCCATCGCATAGAAATCTTCTGAAATCCTCGAGAGGATTTATCCGCGGATACGGTCCGCTGGACCGTATCTGCGGATAAATCCTCTTGTGTGTATGGGGCCTTAGGAGGAGACTGTGTGAATCAGGCCTTCATGGTAGAATATCTGCTAGGAAACCACTGCTAAAGAAAGGCAACAAGCAGAAGAGACTTGTTTGGGCTAAAGAACACAAGGAATGGACATTAGACCAGTGGAAATTTGTGCTTTGGTCTGAGGAGTCCAAACTTGAGATCTTTGGTTCCAACCCCCGTCTCTTTGTGCGACGCAGAAAAGGTGAACGGATGGACTCTACATGCCTGGTTACCACCGTGAAGCATGGAGGAGGAGGTGTGATGGTGCTTTGCTGGTGACACTGTTGGGGATTTATTCAAAATTGAAGGCATATTGAACCAGCATGGCTACCACAGCATCTTGCAGCGGCATGCTATTCCATCCGGTTTGCGTTTAGTTGGACCATCATTTATTTTTCAACAGGACAATGACCCCAAACACACCTCCAGGCTGTGTAAGGGCTATTTGACCAAGAAGGAGAGTGATGGGGTGCTGCGCCAGGTGACTACCTCTTGAAGCTCATTAAAGCAAAAGGTGGCTACTTTGAAGAACCTAGAATATGAAATATATATTCAGTTGTTTCACACTTTTTTGTTATGTATAATTCCACATGTGTTAATTCATAGTTTTGATGCCTTCAGTGTGAATCTACAATTTTCATAGTCATGAAAATAAAGAAAACTCTTTGAATGAGAAGGTGTGTCCAAACTCTTGGTCTGTACTGTGTATATATAAAAAACAGCTTTTTCCCCTTTTTTTTTATTAGTGATTAGAGTTGAGCGGACACCTGGATGTTCGGGTTCGGACCCGAACCCGGACTTTGAAAAAAAGTTTGGGTTCGGCACCGAACCCAAACCCGGACTTTGACCCGAACCCGAACCCCATTGAAGTCAATGGGGACCCAGACTTTTGACTACAAAAATGTCTCTAAAAAACTAAGGGAAAGGGCTGGAGGGCTGCAAATGGCAGCAAAATGTCGGGAAGAGCATGGCAAGTACTCTGGAAATAAATGTGGATAGGGAAATAACTTAAAATAACATAAAAAAATAAAAATAAAAAATATAATGATTTTAACCTTGGAGGACGAGGTCCATACAGTTTTGTTCAAAATTATTCAACCCCCCAATGCTGTAAAGGGTTTTATGGAATTTAGTGTACATTTGTAATTGTATTCAGAATGAAATCCTACAAGGACTTCATAAAGAACCATATGCAACTAATATGATATCAATTGGTTTTGTAATCAGTGATGTATTATGGCCTAGGCCGACAAGGCCCAGGCCTAGGGCGGCACTTTGCGGGGGGCGGAAAAATCTCATCCCGTCCCCTGTGCTCATCCCATCCTGTCCCCCTGTGCTCATCCCATCCTGTCCCCCTGTGCTCATCCCATCCTGTCCCCCTGTCCTCATCCCACCATGTCACCCTGCCCTCATCCCACCCTGTCCCCCTGTCCTCATCCCACCCTGTCCCCCTGTCCTCATCCCATCATGTCCCCCTGTGCTTATCCCATCCTGTCCCCATGTCCTCATCCCATCCTGTCCCCCTGTCCTCATCCCATCCTGTCCCTCTGTCTTCATTCCATCCTGTCCCTCTGTCCTCATCCCATGAAAATGACAGGGCGGGTCTTAAAAAGGAAGGGGTGCGTCATATATAAACTAGGGGGTGCGCGAGTTTCACCAGGCCTAGGGCGGCACAAAACCTAAATACACCCCTGTTTGTAATACAGTAGTAAATGCAAAATTCAAGGCAATGGGCACTGTTGAAACGCTACCTGGTCGTGGCAGAAAGAAGATGCTGACTTCGACTGCTGTGCGCTACCTGAAGCGTAGAGTGGAGAAAAGTCCCTGTGTGACTGCTGAGGAACTGAGAAAATATTTGTCAGATGTGGGTACTGAAGTTTCTGCTCAGACAATACGGCGCACACTGCGTAATGAAGGCCTCCATGCCAGAACTCCCAGGCGCACCCCCTTGCTGTCTCCAAAGAATAAGAGTCGACTGCAGTATGCCGAAAGTCATGTGGGCAAACCACACACGTTTTGGGATTGTGTTGTGTGGACTTATGAAACAAAATTACAACTGTTTGGGCCCATGGATCAACGCTATGTTTGGAGGAGGAAGAACAAGGCCTATGATGAAAAGAACACCTTGCCTACTGTGAAGCATGGCGGGGGGTCAATCATGCTTTGGGGCTGTTTTGCTTCTGCAGGTACAGGGAAGCTTCAGCGTGTGCAAGGTACCATGAATTCTCTTCAGTACCAAGGAGATATTGGATGACAATGTGATGCAGTCCGTCACAAACCTGAGGCTTGGGAGACGTTGGACCTTTCAACAGGACAATGATCCCAAGCATACCTCCAACTCCACTAGAGCATGGTTGCAGATTAAAGGCTGGAACATTTTGGAGTGGCCATCGCAGTCACCAGACTTAAATCCGATTGAGAACCTCTGGTGGGACTTAAAGAAAGCAGTTGCAGTGCGCAAGCCTAAGAATGTGACTGAAGGTGGAAGCGGCGGTGGAGGAGGAGGAGGAGGAGGAGGAGGAGGAGGTAGCCAACACAGCAGGTTTTGGTTTTTAATTGATTTATTTTTTAAATTAGGGTAAACCCCAAAATAGTGAGACAGATCTAGGGTTGCTACCTCATCCCTTTAAACCTGAACACAGAGTTACACAGGTTCTGGGGCTAATTTAATGTCGATAGACTCGATAAGGCACCAAGTGAGTTTAATTAGCAGCACCTTAATCAGCCAGAGAACCTGTGTAATTAATATGTTTTTGCTTTGAAAGGGATGAGATGGCAACCCTAGAAAGCTCAGAAAAAAACAATGGCTGGGTAAGGCCGGCCCGGTGTCTATTCTGCACAAGGTACGGACAACTCCTCTGGGATCCATGCCTGGTTCATTTTAATGAACATGAGCTTGTCCACATTGGATCTGGACAGGCGGCTGCGCTTGTCAGTGATAACGCCCCCTGCCGTGCTAAATACACGTTCAGACAATACACTGGCCGCAGGGCAGGCCAGCACCTCCAAGGCGTAAAGGGCAAGCTCAGGCCATGTGCCCAATTTGGAGACCCAGAAGTTTAGGGGGGCATAGCCGTCATTCAGTATGTGTAAGTGTGTGCTCACATACTGCTCCACCATGTTGCTGAAATGCTGCTAAAACGTTCCATATCAGCTGGTGGTGCTGTTTGTTGTGGCGTGCTGACAAAGCTTTTCCACATTTCGGTCATGCTAACCCTGCCTTCTGAGGTGCTGGCGGTGCCCCTGCTGCGTTGGCGACCTCTTCCTCCTCCTCTGCCTTCGCCTTCTGCTTCCACTGTGGCCCCGCTGTCAGGTGGGAATTGCACCAGCAGCGCGTCTAACAGCGTGCGCTTGTACTCGCGCATCTTGCGTTCACGCTCCAGTGAGGGGATTAAGGATGGTACATTGTCCTTGTAATGGGGATCCAGCAGCGTGGCCACCCAGTAATCAGCACCTGTCATAATGTACGAAACACGCCGGTCGTTGCGGAGACACTGCAGCATGTAATTGCTCATGTGCGCCAGGCTGCCCAGAGGCAACGAAAAGCTGTCCTCTGTGGGAGGTGTATCATCTGTGTCCTCTGTATCCCCCCAGCCACGCACCAGTAATGGCCATGAGCTGGTCTGGATGCCATCCTTCTGTGAACATGGTTCCTCCTCCTCCTCCATGTCTTCCTCCTCCTCATCCTCTACCACGTCATCCCCCAGAACTGTGCCCTTGCTAGACAATTGTGTACCTGGCCTTTGTTGGTGCACGAACCCACCCTCGGAGCCACTTGTGAATGACTGCCTTGAAAGCCTTGCAAATGATCCCGATTCCTCCTCCTCTTCCTCCTGTGCCACATCCTCTTCCATCATCGCCCGTAGCGTTTTTTCAAGGAGGCATAGAAGTGGGATAGTCACGCTGAGAGCGGCGTCATTGGCACTGGCCATGTTGGTGGAGTACTCAAAACAGCGCAACAAGGCACACAGGTCTCGCATGGAGGCCCAGTTATTGGTGGTAAAGTGGTTCTGTTCCGCAGAGCGACTCACGCGTGCGTGCTGCAGCTGGAACTCCACTATAGCCTGCTGCTGCTCGCACAGTCTTGCCAGCATGTGCAAGGTGGAGTTCCACCTTGTGGGCACATCACATATGAGGCGGTGAGCGGGAAGGCCGAAGTTACGCTGCAGCGCTGCCAGGCGAGCAGCAGCAGGGTGAGAACGCCGAAAGTGCGCACAGACGGCCCGCACTTTCTGCAGCAGCTGTGGCATATTGGGGTAAGTTCTCAAGAAAACTCTGCACCACCAAATTCAGCACATGCGCCAGGCAAGGAATGTGCATCAAACCGGCTAGGCCCAGAGCTGCTACGAGATTTTGCCTGTTATCGCACACCACCAGGCCCGGCTTGAGGCTCACTGACGCCAACCACTCATCGGTCTGTTGTTCCATGTCCCTCCACAACTCCTGCGCGGTGTGTGGTTTTTCCCCCAAACAGGAAAGTTTTAAAACTGCCTGCTGGCGTTTACCCATGGCTGTGCTGAAGTTGGTGGTGAGTTTGTTACACTGACTGGATGAGGAGGCGGTAGAGGATGAGGAAGTGGAGTAGAAGGAGTTAGGAACAGGAGGCAAACTGAAGCGCCCTGCAATTCTCGGTGGTGGAAGGACATGCGCCAAACTGCTATCCGCCTCAGGCCCAGCCGCCACTGCATTTACCCAGTGCGCTGTTAGGGAGATATAACGTCCATGACCGTGCTTACTGGTCCACGTATCCGTAGTTAGGTGGACCTTAGCACAGATGGCGTTGCGCACTGCACACCTGATTTTGTCCCCCACTTGGTTGTGCAGGGAAGGGATGGCTCGCCTGGAAAAGTAGTGGCGGCTGGGCACGACGTACTGTGGGACAGCCAATGCCATCAGGCTTTTAAAACTCTGCGTCTCCACCAGATGGAATGACAGCATTTCAAAGGGCAGTAATTTTGAAATGCTGGCATTCAGGGCCAGGGATCGCGGGTGGGTAGAGGGGTACTTCCTCTTACGCTCCAGTGTTTGGGAGATGGAGAGCTGAATGCTTTCATGGGACATTGTGGAGATGTTTGGTGACCCAGGTGGTAGCGTTGCTTGCCGGTCCTCTAATTGAGGGGTGGCAGGTGGCACTGTCACTACGGAGGTGGATGAAGAGGCAGAGAGGCCCAAGACTGATGCAGAAGAGGAAGCAGGAGGATCCAGAGACCTTTCTTGGTTTTTGCGGTGTCTACTCCACTGCAGCTCGTGCTTTGCACTTAGATGCCTGGTCATGCAGGTTGTGCTTAGGTTGAAACGTTTATGCCTCGCTTCAGGCTCTGATTGCACAACGTGCAAACCACGCATGTCTTGTCATCAGCACATTGTGTGAAGAACTGCCACGCTAGGGAACTCCTTGGACCTGGCTTTGGTGTGCTCGGTCCCTTGCTGCGTTGGGCAGTAGCAGGCGTACTGTCTAGGGGACGGACGCTCTGCTTTGGCACCCTGCTCCCTCTTCTGCTGTGCTGGTGGCTCTGTGCGACCAATGCCTCTTCCTCCGAACTACATGGGTCACCTGCATGAGGTTGATTCCATGTCGGGTCGAGGACCTCATCGTCCTCCACATCATCTTCCACCCAGTCTTCACCACTACCCTCCTTGTCGGTCTGCACAATTGCAAAAGCACCAGCAGTTGGCAACTGTGTTTCATCATCATCATGCAAGATGTGCTGTGATGGTCCCCCCATGAACTCATCCTGAAATATAAGTGGTTGGGCATCAGTGCACTCAATCTCTTCCCCTTCTGGGGCTGGGCTAGGTGGATGGCCCTGGGAACACATGCTAACAGACTCATCAAAAAGAAGAAGAGACTGCTGCATGCTTTGGGGCTCAGACTGCTTGGCTGATTTGCAAGAGGGTGAGGTGAAAGACTGATGGTGGACATCGGCTGCAGGTGCCAACTCTGAGCTTTCAGCACAAGACTGGTTGGAAAACAATGTGAAGGAACTGGAGGCACTGTCAGCAACCCAATCTACTACCGCCTGTTCTGCTCCTGGCCTCAACATTCGTAGAGCTGGATTAGGCCCGACCAAATACCGCTGCAGGCTCTGTCGGCTACTCGCACCTGAGAAAGGTGTTTCACTTGTGCTTGTAGCTGGCACAGATCGACCACGTCCTCTCCCTGTAACAGGAGCTCCACCAGCAGCACCATGACCGCGGCCACGTCCCTTATTTGACGTTGTCCTCATATTTCTCAAATTTAGGGTCTTGCCCTAATTTTGAGAAATTTTAAATACAAAAAAGTGTAAGCTGGTGAAATAGGCAGAGATTCACCTATATATTTCTCCACCTATAGCAAGAAGCAGGAACCCAGCCCTAAACAATGTACTGCACAGACAGTATATCACAGGGGACAGGTGCAGTGCTGTTGAAATATACAGAGTCACCTATAGATTGTTGACTGCCCCTATAGGAAAAACATTTCTGGAAACTCTCCCTGACTATGTACTTGACAGAAACACAGTATATCACAGGTGCACAGGTGGTGTGGCAGGTGTAGTGCTGTTGAAATACTCAGTCACCTATAGAGTGCTGACTGCCCCTATAGAAAAAATATTTCAGGAACCTGTCCCTGACTATGTACTTGACAGAAACACAGTATATCACAGGTGCACAGGTGGTGTGGCAGGTGTAGTGCTGTTGAAATACTCAGTCACCTATAGAGTACTGACTGCCCCTATAGAAAAAATATTTCAGGAACCTGTCCCTGACTATGTACTTGACAGAAACACAGTATATCACAGGTGCACAGGTGGTGTGGCAGGTGTAGTGCTGTTGAAATACTCAGTCACCTATAAAGTACTGACTGCCCCTATAGAAAAAATATTTCAGGAACCTGTCCCTGACTATGTACTTGACAGAAACACAGTATATCACAGGTGGTGTGGCAGGTGTAGTGCTGTTGAAATATTAAGAGTCACCTATAGATTGCAAACAGCCACTATAGTTGAACAAAATTCCTAAACTACACAAAGCACAGCAGATGTCACAGGAATAGAGTGCTTGTTGATATTTCTGGAGCAACATAGACCTAACACTTTCCCTCAGCAGATTCAGCAACCTTTCCCTCACATAAGTGAAGCAGTGACAACGAGCCAGATGCCATAAGATGATGCAGATATCAAAGAAATAAAGTGTGCTTCTTGATATTTCTGGAGCAGTATAACAGCATAGACCTAACACTTTCCCACAGCAGATTCAGCAACCTTTCCCTCACATAAGTGAAGCAGTGACAACGAGCCAGATGCCATAAGATGATGCAGATATCAAAGAAATAAAGTGTGCTTCTTGATATTTCTGGAGCAGTATAACAGCATAGACCTAACACTTTCCCTCAGCAGATTCAGCAACCTTTCCTTCACATAAGTGAAATCCAGTGAAAACGAGCCAGATACACCTAAGGCCCCATACACACGAGAGGATCCATCCGCTGAAAAATCTCAGCGGATCGGTTTCAGCGGATAGATCCCCTGGTGTGTATGTTCCAGCGGATATTTATCCGCGGATATTTCCGAATTCCAGCAGATAAAAATTTGTAGACATGTCTACAAATCTATCCGCTGGAATCGGCACCAGCGGATCGATCCGGTGGTCTGTACAGACTCACCGGATCGATCCGTCCGAACCCATCCCTCGCATGCGTCGTAATGATTTGACGCATGCGTGGATATCCTTATATGACAGCGTCGCGCACGTCGCCGCGTCATCATCGTCACCGCGATGGGAATTCGGCGCGGATTTCAATCCGATGGTGTGTACACTCCATCGGATTAAAATCCGCAGAGGATTTATCCGCGGATACGGTCCGGCGGACCGTATCCGCGGATAAATCCTGTCGTGTGTATGGGGCCTCAGACTTTGCCTATGCAGCAGATTCCAGCAGCCTTTCCCTATCTAGAGTGAAGCAGAGTGACGATCTGTGCTGTGTGCCTCTATCTAATATAGAGGCACGTCACATGATGGGTCACATGCTGCACTGGCCAATCACAGCCATGCCATAAGTAGGCATGGCTGTGATCAGTTCCCAGTCACAGTAGTAACACGAATGGCGATTGGCTGCCGTGCAGCGCGCCAAAACATACCCGAACCCAGACTTTTTCCAACTATTCGGGTTCGGGTCCGGGTTCGGGAAAAACCCAAAGTCCGCTCAACCCTATTAGTGATCATACCCCTGTATCAGGATTCAGAATATAAAGTGTTGGGGTATTAAACACTTTAAGCACCTTCTGTAGGGAAATTAAACAAGTAATTAGTGGTAATTAGTGGTGTCTCCAGATTTCATATTTAGGGGGGCACATGGGGGGACAGGGACAAAAGTAGAGGGGCAAACTATAAAACGCTATATATATATATATATATATATATATATATATATATATAGATAGGTTTTTTTTTTTTCAAGAATAGAATGCACTCCAGAGGTCTTGTTACAAATTCACCTTTTTTATGCTGAACTACACTGACCTACCTGATGTAACCCCTTAGATCTCAGGGGTTCATGCTGGGATTTGTAGTCCTTCATTAGGAGTATGGGATCAGTGGGGTGGGGGTGGATGAGTGGCAGTGCTTGGGGAATGGGTTCAGTGGCAGTGCTTGCTCACTTTCTGTCACCTGTTAGTCAGTACCCACTTTGTTCCCCCTGCCTTCATGCAAGAGAGGGGAGGAGAGAAAGAGGGGTGTGAGGGGATGGGGTGGAAAATGAGGAGCAGTATATGTGGGGGGGCAAGCAGTATACAGTGTGGGGGAGCAGTATATGGGGGGAGCAGTATGTAGTAGATGGGAGCAGTATACAGTGTGGGGGGATGCAATGAGCAGTATACAGCAGGGAAGGGGGGCAGTCAGTATACAATGGGGAGGTAGTGAGAAGTATACAGGGGGGAGAAGTATATTTGGGAGAGGGGGCAGTGACCGGTATACACTGGGGAGGCAGTGAGCAGTATACAGGGGGAGCAGTATATTTGGGAGAGGGGGCAGTGACTGCTATACAATGGGGAGGCAGTGAGCAGTGTACAGGGGGAGCAGTATATTTGGGGGAGGGGGCAGTGACTGGTATACAATGGGGAGGTAGTGAGCAGTATACAGGGGGAGCAGTATATTTGGGAGAGTGGGCAGTGACTGGTATACAATGGGTAGGCAGTGAGCAGTGTACAGGGGGAGCAGTATATTTGGGAGAGGGGGCAGTGACTGGTATACAATGGGGAGGCAGTGAGCAGTGTACAGGGGGGAGCAGTATATTTGGGGGAGGGGGCAGTGACTGGTATACAATGGGGAGGTAGTGAGCAGTGTACAGGGGGGGCAGTATATTTGGGGGAGGGGGCAGTGACTGGTATACATTGGGGAGGTAGTGAGCAGTATACATGGGGAAGCAATATATTTGGGAGAGGGGGCAGTGACTGGTATACAATGGGTAGGTAGTGAGCAGTATACAGGGGGAGCAGTATATTTCGGATAGTGGGCAGTATACAGTGGGGGGAGGGGCAGTGAGCAGTATACAGGGAGACAGCAGTGGGAAGTATGCAGTGTGGAGGGAGAGCAGTGAGCAATGAGCAATATACAGGCCTTAAAATATAATAATAAAATACAATTATTAGTGACAGATGTAGCGAGCAGTATACAGGGGAGGAGCCGTGAACATTATACAATGGGGAGCAGTTTAAAGGGGGGCAGTCACCAGTATACAGTTGGGGGGGGGGCATAAAGTGTGCTAACCACAGTAGAAAACTGAAGAATTGCACATAGAGGGAATTGCTGCACTCACCATACAGTATGGATGGAGATGAAGCCTCCCGGGGTCGCCATCTATGCTCCTTCTCCAAGTCCCCCACAATTTTCAGTAGTCATCTGTGCATGTAAGTGAAGAAGGCCATACCCTCGCCCTGCTCACCAGCTCAGTCAGCCCGTGTAGCTGCAGGATGGGAGAAAGACCATTGGGTCTGCCAGAGGAGGTTACATGCACAAAAGCTGCACTGCACCCGGAGGAGAAACCAGAAGTAGCCTAGAGTTCCTTATGGGCTCCCTGGTTGCATAAATAGACGTGCATGCACAGGTCCCCTGCAATATGTCCGTGTCTGCCTGGGTATGAGGGGCGGCTGGGCAGCACACAGAGGAACCAATACATCAAGTTATCAACTGCTACGCTGAATGCCTGCAGGAGGAGAAGTGGGAAGAGAAATGGACAGTTTGGTTTCCCTATCTGCTGCCCAGCTGCCCCTCCTACCCAGGTGACCACGACCCACTACGGAGCTGCTTTGGGCCCCAGGCCAGTAGCACTAGACGCAGAGGAGGAGGAAGTTATAACCTCCTCCACTTTCAACGCTGGGTAGAGAGGTAGTCGCGGCCGTGATGTCACCGGTTGCTAGATGCCAAGCGGCTCTAGCAACCAATGGCCAGAAGTAGAGGCAGATAAAGGCAGAGCCGAAGCCAGTGCTACGGCGGCTCAGTCTGTCCCAGTCCCCTGAATTCCAGACTGCCCAGAGTCCCAGTGTCAGTTTCTTTTAATTGGGGGGGGGGGCATAGGGGGACACAGTATAATTTTGGGGGGTCAGGACCCCCTCTGCCCCCATAGTGATGCCTCTGGTTGAAATAGATATATGGGACATTTAAGAAAGATTTAAAGGGGTTGTTAAGGCAGTGCACACAATCACTGCCAGCCCCTCTGCTAGGATAACCTGTAGTACATACTGTATGCTGTTTTGTAAAATTCATATTCTAAATACCTTATTCCTTCTCCCTAACCAGTGATCATGTAACCGCCTGTCGCTCTCTTCCTCCGATGTATGTAATAGGGAGGGAGGGGCCGAGATCTCCCTCTGGAGGTGTGCGGTCACGTGACCTCCCTCGGTAGTACATACATCGGAGTAAGACAGTGATGGGTGGTCATGTGATTGGGGAGAAAGAATAAGGTATTTGGAAGATGAATTTTACAAAACGGCATACAGTATATGCTACATGTGATGTTATCCTAGCAAAGGGGCTGGCAGTGATTGTGTACAGTAATGTTTGCACTTCTTGGAATGGTGCTAGAAAGGGAGGCTTACACACAGAGCTGACAGGCAGGGAGGGAAGGGGACACAGGAGAGCAAAGAGGAGAGCTGCGGATGACGGAGGCACGTAAACTGTCGTAACCATTGTCAGTTTTCAGGGGGGAGGCATAGCCAAGCAGGATGAGCCAGGTATTTTGGGTGATTCAGGGGGGCCAAATTACACAGCACAAGCACTGTGCTGTTACTCATGCTTTAAAGAAACATTGTTTAATAAACCCTTTTAGTACCAAGGTTCAAAATTAAACATAGTATGCCTTTTAGTACTATCTCACGCTGTCACTTTAACACACTGCTAATCAATCTGAAAACAAATATTTACTTTTTCAGATAATGTAGGTATCAGTAATAAAAAGTTTATATACTCCACGTTCTAAATGCAAATATGTATAGCGTTTTCTGGTCCCAATTCATGCTGCATTTATGCAAAATTTATGTAGAACAATACAAAATGAAGCGAGGCATCTGAAATCTTGGGAGTTATCTTCTTGTTCAAATTTTTAATTCAAGGAAAGAACAATAATTCTTAACAGGATACATCAGAAGGAAAACTTCCCCCCAGGATAAGGGGAGGCAATAGTAGTATAGGAGCTCAATGCAGAGGTAGGGACGCAGACCACTGTAACAAAACAGTCAACAAAAAAAACAACAAAGCATAAAAAATACATTTTAAGGCTACGTGGTGTGGGTTAGATTGAGGACACTTAGGAGACTATTTGTCAGTGAAATACCAATATGGTTCCTATGAACAAAAGTTGGTTATCGAGGGCTCCAGTCGGAGTTGCTCTGATATTAACAAACAGATGTCTTAGGCCGCGTACACACGATCTGTTAAACCAATGAGAACGGTTTGATGGACCGTTTTCATCGGTTCAAACCGATCGGACCATTGGTTAAAAAAAAGCCAACTTGTTTTAAATTTAACCGATGGATTCCTAACCGATAGTTAAAAAACGATCGTTAGTAGGCACAACCATCGGTTAAAAATCCACGCATGCTCAGAATCAAGTCAACGCATGCTTGGAAGCATTGAACTTCATTTTTTTCAGCACGTCGTTGTGTTTTACGTCACCGCGTTCTGGCACGATCGTTTTTTTAACTGATGGTGTGTAGGCACGACTGACCATCAGTGAGCTTCATCGGTTAACCAATGAAAACGGTCCTTTAGACCGTTCTCATCGGATGGACCGTTCGTGTGTACAGGGCTTAAAAGTCCTCAAAACTCATAGAGGTTAAATTGTAGGATAAACATTAAGAGCATTTGTAGGTCTGAACAATCAGTAGGGTTTGCAGTTAGAGGGGAATGTCCAGCCTCAGCATGATGGGCATATTGGTTGGACCTGAAAGGTTTACATCAAGAAAAGAGAAGTTGAAAGGTGAAGGAAAAAGAGAGGAAGAGAGGAGAAAGGAAGAAGAGAAGGGGGGAGTTGAGACAGAGGGGGAATGTAATTCAAGAGGGGGAGATGAAAGGCAAGGAGGGAGTTCACCGGAAGGAGGGGGCTGGAGATATGGGTCTGGACTCTATGGGTAAACAAAGTTACAAATAAGGATATTCAATGTAGTATTAAAGCCTTGAGAGTTAACTTCAGATATACTGTATATAACATACGTACCACTTTGCTGGCAATTTTTTTTTTCAATATGATTATTGTTACACAAAGTTACGTTAAAATTCATGCATTTGTTGGTTAGAATTAGTCATTCCCAAAATCTATACTTATATGATTAACCCCTGGCTGTGATTACAGCTTTAAATCTTTACCAGCTTTCCACATTTGAATCATGTACTTTTTGTTTCAATCATTTTAATTTAACATTTTAGAAGTACAAAGACCTGCAATTGGTCCAGGTACTTTATTCACATTTATTCTATCAAAATATTTCTGGACCTTATCAATTTTAAGGCATTTGGGGCTGTGCCAATAGAGTCTGTATATGCAGTAAAGCATGCTTGTTATACTCACTGTGGAATCCAAGGGGTTAATCCTCTGCATTGAGTAAAAAGGTTATTTGATTCTGTATGCACAGATCATTCTCTTCTTACAATTTCCCCAAAACATGCCTAGAAAAGACAGAGTTAGTGGAGTCAGCCTGAACATGCTCAGTTTGGTGTGTATTGCTAGAACATTTTTATATATTTTTTTATTGGGAGAGTGCATGTGATTAGCACAGGGCCAATCAGCACTGTCCAGACAGAGGGTCCCGCATCCTGATAGGACAGTTAGTGCAGTATAAAAAACTCCTCCTACAAGCTTTCCCCAGTGCTTGGCCAGACACTGATAGAAGTCACAAGACTGCTATATACTACTGATATGAAAAGGTATTTAGTATTTACAAGTAGTTTATATTTACAAAAATAATTGCATTTCCATGTTCTGTGTACTGTGGGAGACCAGATATAGTGAATGTAGCGTCCTGAGTTTAGTAACACTTTAAATTGGAGTTCCGCCAATTTATTTTATTTTTTTAAAGTCAGCAGCTAAAAATCCTGCCCTGTACAGGACGCCCACGATGTAGGCCCACCTAAGCCGATCTGTCACTCGGCTCTCAGGTGGAGGCGCCGCCATCTTTGTTAAGGGAATCAAAAAGTTAAGCCTTGCAGGTTCACAGCCTGGTTCCCCACTGCACATTTGCGAGTCGTGCTGTGTGTACTCACTGGTCCTTGCTGTCTTCTGGGACCTGTGTGTCTCCCAGAAGACAGCGGGGGGATGGAGGAGGAGCCGGACATGCCGTAGATTGCCGCTAATATCGTTGCCCGGAAGTGGGAGCAAATACCTGACATATACAGGTATCTGCTCCATCCTACCCCCTGAAAGATGCCAAATGTGACACCGGAGGGGGGTATTTTTAAAAGCTGAATTCCATTTTTGGGTGGAACTCCGCTTTAAGTGTTTTTATCTTTCCCATATGTGTTTGCTGCTTACAGCTAACTCGTGTTCTGGTCACTGCTACCCAGATGTTCTTTTCATATGAACATTAGTAATACGTTTTGCATGGTTAGAGATTACCAGGTACAGCAGAGCATCATTCCTAGTCAGGGCCGCTATGACCCAACCATCAAATTGTCTTGTATTAGGTTTATACTATTTTGCACGTTAAACGTTCATGCGGTGCCATTACTCCAGGTAATTTCCAGGTAGTTAAAATCCCCATTATTATCACCGTCCCAGCCCTTTCTATCTGTGCAAGGAGCTGAGTCTCCACCTCCTCGTTAACACTGTGTGGCCTATAACAAACTCCAATGATTGCTTTCGCAGTACGTACACCCATGTGCAGTTCCAGCCATAATGCTTCAGCCTCACCTATTAACTAGGTCCTCCAAAATTGTTAAAATGATGTCAAGTTGGATGAGGACGGTTGACAATTAGAATTGAGATCCATGCTTCTACAAGGCCATTCTAAAACATTCCAGTGCATCTCTGGCTTTACATTTAGTGTCATTGGGTTGCTGAAATGAAAACCTCTGCCTTAGCATTTTATCGAATAAAATTTAAATTACTGATGTCCATCAAGTTCAGCGTATTACAGCCCTGCAGCTTTGGTCAAGAGACAAGCAAACCGAAGCTCCTGGAAATCGTTGAAGCTTGTCACATATTGAACTCTTGGGGGTCTGCTTATGAATATTTTCTAACAGGATACACACAAAGGCCCGGATTCACAAAGCACTTGCGCCGACATATCTCGAGATACGCCGCATAAGTGCAAATATGCGGCGTCGTATCTGTGCGCCGTGCCCACAAAACTAGATACGCCTGAAAATAGGCTTAATCCGACCAACGTAACTTGCCTACGCCTGCGTATCGTGGGCGCATATTTACGCTGGACGCATCTGGCGCACCCATTGATTTTCTATTCAAATATGCAAATGAGGGAGATATGGCGAATCTCGAACATACTTGCGCCCGGCGCAGGCTACACGATGTGCGCGTAAGTTGTACGTCCAGCCTAAAGTTATTCCTCATAAAGCTGGTGTAACTCAGCAACAGACGTGCACAGGTCAGCTGGAGAGCAGCTGCAGCAGCACCGTTACGGACGAGCTGAGCAACCACACTTGCAGGACAACACATCTGTATGCCAACATGCCAGGGGCAGCCATGGTCATAGCACTACTGTGTCCACAGGCACGGAGGAGGGCACGGGAGAGGATATACCGAACGCGCATGAACGTCTTTGGCATGGGGGAATCGGAGGTGTATCGCATCTTCAGATTCAGCCCTGATGCCATCCTGGAATTAGCCACAGCCCTGCATGATGAAATCACGAGCCAGACACAATGCTCACATGCAGTGCAGCCACTGGTCAAGGTACTGGCAACACTGCATTTCCTTGCCAGTGGATCATTCCAACGTACAAGTGGAGTCGTGTCTGGGATGTCACAATCCACCATGAGCACATGCGTACACCAGGTTGTCCCCGCAATCCTCACACGCATGTCCCACCACATCATCAAACCCATCCATGAGCATCTGCGGCAGAAGGCAATGCAGGATTTCTACAGAATTGCCGGATTCCCACGCACCGTGGGGGGCCATTGATTGCACACATGTGGCACTACAGCCCCCCGTGCCACAGAGCACATATACCGCAATCGTAAGCAGTGGCATTCCATCAACGTATAGGTGATAGCCGATGCCCAATGCCTCATATGGCACGTCCGTGCCAAACACCCCGGGGCCAGCCACGACAGCTACATATACCATCAAAGCAACATCCCAACAGAATTCGAACAGAGCGTGTACAGGGACAGCTGGCTGGTTGGTAAGTGACATGGGTGTCAGGCATGACTGTCCGACCCCATGATGCAGACATCACAAGGGGCACATGCATGACTAACATCCTCCTGTCTTTTCCCTTCCAGGTGACTCTGCCTATGCACTTGGGCCCCATCTCCTGACTCCATACCGGAATCCCCAAACCAGAGGAGAGAGAATATACAATGCTGCACACATACGTACCCGTGCAGTGGTGGAGCGCACATTTGGCATCCTAAATAGTGATGTCGCGAACCTAAAATTTTCGGTTTGCGAATGGCGAACGCGAACTTCCGCAAATGTTCGTGAACAGGCGAACCGCCATAGACTTCAATGGGCAGGCAAATTTTAAAACCCACATGGACTCTTTCTGGCCACAATAGTGATGGAAAAGTTGTTTCAAGAGGACTAACACCTGGACTGTGGCATGCCGGAGGGGGATCCATGGCAAAACTCCCATGGAAAATTACGTAGTTGTCGCAGAGTCCGTTTTTAATTCATAAAGGGCATAAATCCCCTAACATTCATAAATTGTTTGGAATAATGTGCTTTAAAACATCAGGTATGATGTTGTATCGATCAGGTAGTGTAAGGGTTAGGGTTACAGACAGGGTTAGGGTTAGGGTTACAGACAGGGTTAGGGTTACAGATAGGGTTAGGGTTGCAGTCTGTAACCCTAACCCTGTCTGTAACCCTAACCCTATCTGTAACCCTGTCTGTAACCCTAACCCTATCTGTAACCCTAACCCTATCTGTAACCCTTACCCTAACCCTATCTGTAACCCTAACCCTATCTGTAACCCTAATCCTGTCTGTAATAGGGTTAGGGTTCACAGTGACAGACCAAACTCTGACTATGTCCTCAGAACTTTTCGAGTTCAGGGTACGTGGCCTCTGAACACTGGGCATTATTCTAGGGCCAATGGGAATCACAGCACCATGACCACGACAGCCCCTGCGGGGTGGCCTGCCTCTGCCTGTCATTTTTTTTAGATTCGTTTAGTTGTACTATGCGTGCAAGCTACTGTGCCACCAGATATGAGATGTGGCACTGGACAGGTGGGCCCAGTTTACCCTGTGAGGCAAAGACACCCTGGCAGACAAATGACTACTATTATGTATTGCAGTGAATTTTGTTTTTATATCTTATCAACTGTGCCAACACAATATAGATGAGATGTGGCACTGGACAGGTGGGCCCAGTTTACCTTGTGAGGCAAAGACACCCTGGCAGACAAATGACTACTATTATGTATTGCAGTGAATTTTGTTTTTATATCTTATCAACTGTGCCAACACAATATAGATGAGATGTGGCACTGGACAGGTGGGCAGTTTACGCTGTGAGCCTGGGCCCCTTACATTACACATCACCCCACAGCTCTGGACCCCTTTACATAGCACCCTGCACCACTGGATCCCTTTATATTACACAGCAGCTTGCACCACTGGGCCCCTTTATATTACACAGCAGCTTGCACCACTGGGCCCCTTACATTATACAGCACCCCACAGCTCTGGACCCCTTTACATAGCACCCTGCACCACTGGACCCCTTTATATTACACAGCAGCTTTCACCACTGGGCCCCTTACATTACAAAGCACCCCACAGCTCTGGGCCCCTCTACATAGCACCCAGCACCACTGGACCCCTTTATATTACACAGCACCCTGCACCACTGGGCCCCTTTATATTACACAGCAGCTTGCACCACTGGGCCCCTTACATTACACAGGACCCCACAACTCTGGGCCCCTCTACATAGCACCCAGCACCACTGGACCCCTTTATATTACATAGAAGCTTGCAACACTGGGCCCCTTACATTACAGAGCACCCCACAGCTCTGGGCCCCTTTACATAGCACCCTGCACCACTGGACCCCTTTATATTACACAGCATCCTGCACCTATAATCTAACTAAACTATACAGTGTATAAATATATTTACAACTCCTGGTGATGCATATATATCCTCTACACACTGTAACATTAACTGACTAGCCTGCCTGCTCTATCCAACTCCAAAAAATGACTCACTCTCTCTCTCTCTCTCTCTCTCTCTCTCTCTCTCTCTCTCAACCACGCAGCACAGATTACAGAGAAAAAAAAAGCAGACTGATTGATTAGCCCTAACAAGGGCTATTTGGGGTGCTGTTCTAACAGCAGAGATCAGATGAGTCTTTCAGGACTGGAGTACACTGGCCTAACTATCGCTTTCTTTATAAAATCAGCAGCAGCAACACTGTCCCTCCTCTCACTAAGAATGCAGGTTCAGAATGAATCTAAAATGGATGCTGCCCTAGAGGTGGGAGGGTCAGGGAGGGAGGGTATGCTGCTGATTGGCTGGAATGTGTCTGCTGACTGTGAGGTAGAGGGTCAAAGTTTGCTCAATGTTAATTAATAGGAGACGGGTCGAACATCGCATATGTTCGCCGGCGGCGGCGAACGCGAACAAGCGAAAATAGCCGCAAACTATTCGCCGGTGAACCGTTCTATACATCACTAATCCTGAAGTCCCGTTTCCGATGCCTGGATAAGTCCGGGGGGACCCTGTTGTATTCCCCAAACTTT
Organism: Rana temporaria; assembly: GCF_905171775.1. Lineage (NCBI taxonomy): Eukaryota > Metazoa > Chordata > Amphibia > Anura > Ranidae > Rana > Rana temporaria. Next base: position 135,479,398 of record NC_053496.1, read on the forward strand.
GTGTGCCAGATCATCGGTGCATGTTGTGTGCTGCACAACTACACCATGAGAAAGGGCCTGGAGATTGACATATGTGATGACCTGACCCCCGAACCAGACAGTCCCCCCCTGCCCGAGGCTACCCCATCTGCTGAGGGAACAGCAGTCAGGAGTTGCCTCGTGGAATGCATCTTTGCACGTTAAACACACACATTCATCATGGCACAAGGACAATGCACGCATGCACACCACTGTGGTCCCTAGCTCACACACACCACATCCACCTCACATTGGTTTAGCCCAAGTTCACCATGCAGGACTTGGGAGCAGCAACGCCACGCCAAGGCCCCAATGGCGTTGCTGTCCATTCATACCACATTCACACGGTCGTGGGGATAACCTCTCCCTGACGACCCAAGGTGACACGTCTTGCTGGCAGGAATGTCACCCACACATTCACACACCAGTCACACTGTAGCCTGCACTACTGACCGTGTGCAGTGACTAAAAAAATAAATAAAAGGGATCATGCTATTGGCCGACATGGCATGCCCTTATAGGAGGACGGCACATCCTTCTGTGCACGTCTCTCCAAAAAATAAAAGCTCATAGTCTGAGCAAACAAAAAAAAAGAGCACTCATTTGCCCTGTCAGGGGCCAGGCCTGGTGCCACGGCTCTGGCTCCTCAGTTGTCTGGGGGGAGTCTCAGGTGGGAGGGGTGGGGCATCAGGAGGAGGATCATCATCACTCCTGGCAGATGCTGGCTGCGTGCCCTCCAACGCAAGGGCAAAGCGGGTGAGGACAGAGTTCGTCTGCGTCTGCATCTGCAGCTAGCGGGTGGTGGTCTGCCGCTGGTGGCGCCTGGTCTGCCTTCCCTCCGCCTTGATGGCAGCAGTGTTGGCCTGTATAGCCACTCCCAGGCTCTTCACCTCTGCCACGAGGCCTGCTGCTGTGGCCTGCAGCTCCCCAATGGCCAGGGTATGTCGCTCCAGGCTGGCCTGCACATTAGAGCCCAGGTCACCAGATGGTGAGGGACCCCCTGCCACCATGTGCTGCTGCATGCCCTCCAGGGTCTGGGCTTGGTCACCCATGCAGGTCACCATGGCAGCGCAGTTAGCGCTCATATCCTGAAGGCTGTCAGAGATGGAGCTGCTCTGCTCAGCCTGCTGCGTGAGGCACTGCTGCACAGCCAATGTGCATTCAGTCTGGGTCTTGGCTGAGGAGGCCAGGTTGTCTGCCACATGGCGCAGGTCACCGGCTAGAGCACCCATATGGCACGTCTGCTGGGCCTGCTCCCTCTGCAGCCCTTCTTGGAGGGCTCCGGGTACACCCCTGGTCTTCCGTATAGCCTTCCTGGGGGATGGAGAGGCTTGTGCCCGTCCGGATGGGGTAGACCTGGAGGGGGTAGCCTGGGAGGGGGTAGACCTGGAGGGGGTAGCCCGGGAGGGGGTGGCCCTGGAGGGGGTTCCCCTGATGGGCGGGGAGGTGTCTGAGGGTCCGGGGAAGGTGGAAGCCTCCTCATAATAGAGGCATTCCTCCAGATCCACCATCTCCTCCTCAACAACCTCTAGAGGAGAGGTGTGGGCACTCCCCTCCACCAATATTACCGAGCTTTCCAGGGGGTCAGGCTGAGGCACAGGATGTTCCGGGGATGGCATGGGTCGGACAACGGCAGACGACGGCCCAGCTCCCTCCAGCACATCTGTGGATGACACAAAACATTCACATGTTGGTGGACCCACACACTTGTCACATGTTCCCTTCCACCCCCTCACATGCTACACACCGAATGGGGCATAAAACACACTTACCTGTCCTCAAGTCCTGGTCACTGGAGTCAAAGCCCTCCATGCCCTCCACCTGCTCCCGCTCCAGACAGCTGGCGATGACCTCCTCCTCATCAGTCAACCTCAGAGATGAGGCTGGCCCTCCTCCCGTGCCCCTGACGTGCCTCCTCATACTGGCCAGCTTATCCCGGACTTGACGTCTCATATCATTTATCTTCTTATTGATATCGTCGGGGGTCCTGGCCTCATGCCCAAGGGCATTGACATCCAGGGTGATCTTCTCCAGGATCTCCCTCTTGCGTGCCCTGCTGGTCCAGGCACTGTGGGCACCATGGAGGTACACATCATATATGGCAATTGCCGATATCAGGATAGCCCTCTCCTCCATAGAGAAATTTCTCTTCCTCCTCTACTTAGCAGCTGCCATGGCTCAACAAAAGTACTTTGCTCCAGGAGGGAAACAAGCAAACGGATGTACTTTTGCGCTGGACGGGAGCATGGCTGGGAGTATTTATGCGCTCGGCGTAAGCCGGTGGGCCGACGTATCCCAGGAAGTTGCGCCGGCGTAGTTGTGAGCATGCACACAGGGGTGTGGTCATACGTCCGCGTCACTGCGCATGCGCCGTTCATGATACGCCGGCGTAAAACACTGCTCTACGCTCGGACCATCATTTGCATGGGGTCACACCCACTTCCACCTACGCTGGTTTACGCCTTCGAAATCTAAGTCACGCCGACGCAGCTTGGGGAGCACTGGCTTCCTGAATTCCATGCTTGCCTCTCTGCGCTGCGTCGGCGTAGCGCAAAGGAGATACGCTATGGCGGCATAAATATGCGCCGATGTATGTGAATCCGGGCCAATGTTTGCACAAGTTTGACACATTTTAGTGATTGAATTTTAGTGTTAGGACCGAGTTCGCCACTAACCACTCTTACTAAACTTATAGAAAGAAAAACATTGTTTGTAAATTCTCTGACTAATGCTCTCCTAATGCCCTGTACACACGACCGGTTTTCCTGACATGCCAAAACCCAACGTTTTTCCCGACGTGAATTCCTCTCAAGCCTGCCTTGCATACACAGGTTCAGTCAAAAAACTGCTCGACCAAAGTGCAGTGACGTCCAACACGTACAACGGCACTATAAAGGGGACGTTCCATTCAAATGGCGCGTTTTTTTTCCCCTCGGAAAAGCATACAAATGACCGGTTTTCGCGACAAGAAAAATACTGACGGGAAACACGACGGAAAAAAATAGAGCAGGTTCTAATTTTTTTGCGGGCAGTTTTCTCATCGGGAAAACTGCTATGGAGCATAGACACGACCGGTTTTCCCAACCAATCTAAAAAATGGCAGTTTTCTCGTTGGGAAAACCGGTCATGTGTACGAGGCATTAGGCTTGGTGGACTGCATTTGTGCAGTTGTACCATATTGTTCTGTTTTCTAAATAATGGATTTAGGGTGGTCCGTATGAGGTTTAACCACTTGACCTCCGGAAGATTTCCCCCCACTTCCTGACCAAGCCATATTTTGCGTTACGGCACTGTGTTAATTTAACTGACAATTGCGCAGTCATGCAGCGCTGTACCAAATAAAATGTATGTCCTTTTTTCTCCACAATGAGTTTTCTTTTGGTGGTATTTGATCACCTCTGCAAACTTTTTTTTTTTGTGCTATGAACAAAAAAAGACCCAGACAGAAGTAAGCCTTGAAACATTTCTCTATTTGATTAATTCAATGCTAATATCAGATGTGATAACGACTAAACAGAAATGTTCTATGTTTAGCATATGGCGTATGTTACCAAGGAATCATATAGCAGGCCCATAATATAAATAACTGCATGAAAATTGATTTGTAAGCAAAAAAAAATGAAATATAAGTGTACAACATTGCTGTCAGATGCCACATTTGCAAAGAATTCTGCATACTAATAATCTTACTGTTTAGCACAGATGCCCTCTAGTGGAAAAACAAGGAAAGAACTTGAGGTTTAAAAATGATATGAAACTTGTAGACTTTCCTCTGCCTTCATGATGCAGTGTGTTCAGTTTAGATTATTTGTTGCATGTATTTTGAAATTGCCTGATACTTTGCTTCAAATGTGGCCCCTGACATCACCAAAGGTAGGGTGACCAGACATCCCTGGTTTCAGGGGACAGTACCCGGATTGAGGACACTGTCCCCTGCCCAAGTCTGTCCCCAGGTTTGTCCCCGGATTATATTTGTGCTGGGGCAGTTTCAAAGACCGTCAGTGCAGAATTATTAAGAAAATTAAATTAAGAAAATCTGAATTACACACCCCACTCTGCCACTCCTACTAGCTAAGGGGGGGGGGGGGGCGTGCATTTTTCATTTAATAATTTCCATTATCTGTGTGCCCCTTTCTGATGATCATGTGCTGGTCGGAGCAGAGAGAATATTTATTACATTTTCGGGTGCATGCCCATTCAGCTCCGCTCGCATGTTCTTCTGCCTTGGCTCAAGTCCCGGGCAGCCGCCTGCCTGCTTATCTCCTTGCGTTCCCTGGCGGAGTGATCTTCCTCCGATCCCGAGCCAGTACTAGCCGGGGCCCGGAAAGTGAGACTCGACAGGCTGTGATGCGGGCGGCGGCGTCAGCGATCAGAGAGTCACTGATTGCCGCCATTACTAGTAAAAAAAAAATATGTCCCCGGATTTCATTTAAAAAATCTGGTCACCTTAACCAAAGGGCCACACATAATATACAGCGAATGTAATGTTGCAGACAGATTCTGAATCTGCAGACATGCTACAGGAGGAGATGGTCAAAGATTGCCGATGTAATGCTACTCTAAGGCCTCGTACACGCGACCGAGGAACTCGTCATAAATGAAACATTGTTTTCCTCAACGAGTTCCTTGTTAGGCTTGTCGAGAAACTTGACAAGCTTTCTTTGCGTACACACTGTCAAGACCAAATCTTGTCGTTCTCAAACGCGATGACGTTCAACGCGTACGATGGCAGGGGGAATTCGATTCCACTGGCACAACCCTTGGGGCTGCTTTTGCTAATCTCATGTTACTGCGTGTTAAGTAAAAGTTTGGTGAGAGACGATTTGCACTTTTCAGACTGTTACAGCGTGACAAATGTGTTATCCCCATTACAAACGCTACTTATACCGAAGGTGCGCTTCCGTCTCATACTTTATTCTGAGCATGCGCGGGTTTCTAAGCATACACACAAACGTATTTCTCATCGAAAACCAGCCCGACGAGGAACATGACGAGGAAATTGAGACTCCCGTCGAGGAGAAAGAGAACTTGTTCTCTTTTTTTCTTGTTGAGTTCCTCGACAGCTTTCTCGATGAAAAACATACACACGACCGTTTTCCTCGGCAAAAAAGCTCTCCCACCAAGTTTCTTGATGGATTCTGTTGAGGAAAACGGTCATGTGTACGAGGCCTAAGAGAGCTGAATTGTTTTGTGATTTCTCGGCACACCTGAACATGACACACCTCGCTCACCCATTCTTTACTGAAACCCCATGAGGTATCTTAACAATTGTATTAAGCCAAGCATAGCCTAAAAGAAAGGATTAACAAGTGCACTTATGCAAACAATCAATAAGATAATAACGTTACTCTGATGCCACGTACACACCATCACTTTATGTGATGAAAAAAAACGACGTTTTGAAAAACGTCAATTAAAATTACCGTGTGTGGGGGAAAACGTTGTTTTATGTCTTATGAACAACGACAAAAAAAATTTGAAGCATGCTTCAATTTTTTGTGTCATTTTTCAAAACGTTGTTTTTTGTGTCAATTAAAATGATAGTGTGTGGGCAAAACGACGTTTAAAACTACGTTTTTAAACCCGCGCATGCTCAGAAGCAAGTTATGAAGCTAGTTTCAATGGAAAACAGTGCTGAACGTAACCGCGCTTTGCTAGAGCATTTTGAAAAAACAATGGTGTGTAGGCAATGTCGTTTTTGAAAATGAAGTTTCAAAAACGTTGTTTTATTTCATGATTTAAAACGTCGTTTTTTTTTCATCACATAAAGTGATGGTGTGTACGCGGCATTAGAGATATTGTAAATACCTGTAGCATTTTGCCTAAGAGCAAGCAACAGAGCTCAACTGCATTTGCCTAGCAACAGTATATAAAGGCAGTCCTAACTTGCTATAGCATTCCCCATTGTGTCGGTCTGGCCAATGAATGATTTACTTACTCCATCTCTTGTATCTGCTCATTAGGCATGTGTCTTTCATTTCTCTTTCTGTCCAGCTCCTCCCTTTCCTCTCCCATGTCGCTTGATCCAGTTACAACCATGATGGCCCCCCCCCCCTCCCTGCACTGGAAAAAATAAATAGATGAGCATTGTAAAGTGGCCTCTTTAAAATTACTGCTGCCTTTTTGCATTAATTAATACACTGCTCAAAAAAATTAAAGGAACACTTTTGAATCAGAACTCCTGGGATATTGATCTGGTCAGTTAAGTAGCAGAGGGGGAGGGGTGTATACAGAGGGGGTTGTTAATCAGTTTCAGCTGCTTTGCTGTTAATTGAAATTAACAACAGGTGCACTAGATGGGCATCAATGAGACCACCTCCAAAACAGGAATGTTTTTTCAGGTGGAGGTGTCTGACATTTTTTTTCCCCTACTCATCTTTTTTGACTGTTTTTCACTAGTTTTGCATTTGGCTAGGGTCAGTGCCACTACTGGTAGCACGGAGCGATACTTGGACCCTATAAAGGCAGTCCAACTCCTCCAGGATGGCACATCAATACATGTCATTGCCAGAAGGTTTGCCGTGTCTCCCAGCACAGTCTCAAGAGCATGGAGGAGATTTCAGGAGACAGGCAGTTACTCTAGGAGAGCTGGACAGAGCCGTAGAAGGTCCTTAACCCATCAGCAGGACCGGTATCTCCTCCTTTGTGCAAGGAGGAACAGGATGAGCACTGCCAGAGCCCTACAAAATGACCTCCAGCAGGCAACTGGTGTGAATGTCTCTGACCAAACAATCAGAAACACACTTCATGGGGGTAGCCTGAGGGCTCGACGTCCTCTAGTGTTCTCTGTGCTCAGTGCAGGACACTGTGGAGCTCGATTGGCATTTTCCATTGAACACCAAAATTGGCAGGTCCACCACTGGTGCCTCATGCTTTTCACACATGAGAGCAGGTTCACCCTGAGCATATGTGACAGATGTTAAAGGGTCTGGAGAAGCCACAGAGTACTTTATACTGCCTGTAACATCGTTCAGCATGACCGGTTTGATGGTGGGTCAGTGATGGTCTGGGGAGGCATATCCATGGAGGGACACACAGACCTCTACACGCTACACAATGGCACCCTGACTGCCATTAGGTATCGGGATGAAAACCTTGGACCCATTGTCAGACCCTACAATGGTGCAGTGGGTCCTGGGTTCCTCCTGGTGCATGACAATGCCCGGCCTCATGTGGCCCCCACGCTCACGTGACCTAAATCCAAAAGAACACCTCTGGGACATTATGTTTCGGTCCATCTGGTGCTGCCAGGTTGCACCTCAGTCTGTTCAGGAGCTCAGTGATGCTCTGGTCCAGATCTGGGAGGAAATACCCCAGGACACCATCCGTTGTCTCATTAGGAACATGCCCTGGTGTTGTCAGGCATACATACAAGCACTTGGGGGCCATACAAAGTACTGAGGACCATTTTGAGTTGTTGCAATGAAATTTCAGCAAAATGGACTAGCTTGCTGCATAATTTTTTGATTTTCGGGGTGTCTTTGAATTCAGCCCTCTGTAGGTGCATAATTTTCATTTCCATCAAATGATGTGCCATCCTTTCATTCCTAACACATTACCCAGTCCATATCAGTATAAATATCCAGCATGAGATTTTTGCCCGTTGAGATCTGATATGTTTTCAAAGTGTTCCTTTCATTTTTTTGAGCAGTGTATTTTGTTTAAACCTGTACACACTTCAGAAGGATAATACAGCAGCAATAAAGGAAGAAGTTCGACAACACTATTGATACAGATGTAAATTTCTTTATTAATGTAGCGCCTGGTTACTTTACAGTACCGGTGCTAGTTACATTTAGAGGGAGATCAGACTGTAGTTAAACTCTGATCCAAATTGTTATGTGTTAAACAGGGTCTCTGTCTCAGCTTGGCTGTGCTGTGGGCTTTTTCTGCTGTGCCGGGGTGTTCTTCCAACCCCAGTGCTGTAGGTGGCAGCAGTGGAGTCAAGGTTTGGGTGCTCTTTCCCAGCAGCCAATCAGGAGGGTTTGGCCTCGCTATGCATGCTGGGAGGGGTATTTATGGGACAGACGCCATTGGTTCTGGGTCTTCATCCTCGAGTGTGGCACCCACCTTCAGCAGGACCACATCACGGCGCCCCGGCGATATGGCCTACCTGGCCGGGGCGTGCGTGCCATGCGGTGTTCCTGGTTCCGGGGCCACAATGGCTCGGAGCATCTGAACAGCGACGGGGACCCAGTGAGCGACTGTGTTCCCACCTTTGAGGATCCCAAGCTGTATTGCTGTTCAGTGGGGAGTCCGTCTGAGGAGTGCCATTGAGAGGCTGGCGGTCCAAAAGGGCCTCGACAAACCACCGGGGATCAAGGTAGCCGGACACTGAAGGATTGATCACCTGTCAGTCGGTACCTGGGGGACAAGTTGAAGGAGATCCAGGCGTAATTCATCTAAGGAGGATTGCCTCCGTTACCACAAATAAGAGAGGGCCTGTGGCAGAGGTGTCTGCCACAGACCCTCCTTAGTGAATGTCAGGGAGAGACTTTTTCCTCAAGTTCAAGTTCACTAAGGAGGGTCTGTGGCAGAGACTTTATCCTACAAATGTTTGAGTGATACTCCAGCTGCCAGGTCAGTGAGAGGGGCCTGTCCGGGTACGCTATCCCCACTCAAGCAGGAGTGGTGCAAAGAAGTGTTACATTTGGAAGCAAGACCTACTGTTTCCCTACTACTACGCCTGAATCTGCAATTCTCCTTTTCTTTTTCAACTTTACTTTCCTCACCACAAGTTATATTGTTTTTACCTGGCTGGGTAATAAAGAGCACAGCAAAGAGCACCTGTTGCGGACATTCCTTTACTTCTACCAAATGCAATACGCATCAATACGCACCTGTGATAGACGCCTGTCCGGGGGCACTTTACCCACCCTGATTGTGGTGGCGACGAATTGGGTTACATTATTGCTAAGAGCAGGCTTGCTCTCTTTCATATCCAAGGCCTGATACTAAAGTTTCTCTACGCTCATCAACTTTTCTCTATTGTGTGTCATGTTGATGTTGGCCATGTTGGGCCTTGGAATAAAGCATTGAAAACTCAATTGACATCTGGACACTTGCTCTTTATTCACACACACAGCTATCACCCCTAGACCAAGTCAAAAAGGTAACTTAAATAGGCCGATTCCAAACTAAACAGCGGCTCCTTCGGGGATGAGCGCTACACTTGGATGCAGAAACAAGCCCTTCTAACTCCATTTCCCATAATTCTTTAGGTTGCTAGACATGCAGGGAAGATAAGTTCCTCAGCTTCCCTCCATCAGTTGCTCAGAAAGGCTCAAGCAGGAGCCTAAAAGTCCCAGCTACTGTGGGGGCCCCCTTCCCAATTGCTGATAGAGTACTCCAGTTCCAGTGGGGTAGCCCTTTGTCCTTGGGCCTTGAGTCCCTCCAGTTGTCCAACTGTGTTACCAGAGCTACCATGGACTTCACTGAGAGGAATGCTGTTTGAGGATACTAATCTCTAGTAGGAGTTATGTTCTGAACAGTTTTACTAAAGTAGTGATTCCTAGCTAGCAGGGCCGGCCCTATGATGGGACCGGGTGGTACCATGGGTACCAGGCAGCACTTTTAGGGGGGCAGCATTCTCCACTCCACTCATTCTCCACAGCCCACTCCACTGCCTGTGAGGACACTCACAGCCGGAGGGGAGCAGTCTGCGAGTGAAAAAGGCAGGCGCCGCTCCCTCTGAGGAACCTGTTGTGCCGAGAATGGTTGCCCGTCGGAATCTGTTCCCCCTAGCTCTCGGCTCCGATCGGAACTCCGCCTCTCCAGCCCTCTGCATTGCCGCTCCCTCCTACTCTACCCACAAATTCTTATGATCCTAATACCGCCCCGTCCCCGTGCGTGTCCCCGATACAATGTAATTACTCATTATGGCAGATTGGATAGCAGCGTTTGCCCCCGGGAGACAGCCTGTGTACAGGATATATCTATGCCTATGCCTATGTGGTTTGGATGACTTTGACTATTTTCCTCTCTTGTCTTTCCTGAAGAAGCCTCATGGCGAAACGCGTAGACGCACAGGGGACATTTATAGGCAAAATACATACCTGACATCTTGTATGGTTTTCTTTTTAATGTTGTTTTATGTAACTACTTTGTAATAAAATTATATATTTTTTACTATTCCTGTCTGTGTTGCCTATAAAGTCTGACCATTGGTTGCTTTCCTTAAGCAATTTTGTCTTTATCACATGAATAGAGCCATGACAGGTCCTCTTTATACATGTATAGAGCCATGACGTGATTTTTTTTTGGGGGGGGGGCAGCATTTCATTCTTGGTCCCAGGCAGCACAATGTCTTGGGCCGGCCCTGCTAGCTAGACTGACAGTTTCTATAGTGTCTTATAGAGGCTATGCTATGCAGCCACATGTTACTCTGATTGAACCACAGAGACATTGCTGTGAAGAGACCATGTCTGTGTAGCTTTCATAATCACTTTTGTAGTACCCTGCAGTGTACGAATGCGTTTTGCCATCCTAAACTATTCCTGTAGCAACAATTTCCCAAGTACACAGGGCCAGGTCAGTACTTGGTTGACTGGGTCAAGAGATTGCGGGGGCCTAATACAATCTTATAGGGATCCCACCTGCTCTGCAGGCAGAATTTGCCATTAACACCATAGAGTTGGAAGCAAGAAGGATAATGTCACATCTCCCAACAGAAGATTAGGATTCCAACGACAGAATCATTATTTGCTTAGAAGTAGTGTATAGCCAATCAGTAATATTGAGGACATGCTATTACTAAAGGGGTTGTAAAGGTAAAAAAATAATCCTAAATAGCTTTCTTTACCTTAGTGCAGTCCTCCTTCACTTACCTCATCCTTCCGTTTTGCTTTTAAATGTCCTTATTTCTTCTGAGAAATCCTCACTTCCTGTTCTTCTGTTTGTAACTCCACACAGTAATGCAAGTCTTTCTCCCTGGTGTGGAGTGTCATGCTCGCCCCCTCCCTTGGACTACAGGAGAGTCAGGACAATCTCTACGTTGCAGATAGAGAAAGGAGCTGTGTGTTAGTGAGCGTCCTGACTCTCCTGTAGTCCAAGGGAGGGGGAAGGCACGACACTCCACACCAGGGAGAAAGCCTCGCATTACTGTGTGGAGTTACAGACAGAAGAACAGGAAGTGAGGATTTCTCAGAAGAAATAAGGACATTTAAAAGCAAAATGGAAGGATGAGGTAAGTGAAGGAGGACTGCACTAAGGTAAAGGAAGCTATTTAGGAAAAAAAATTGTACCTTTACAACCCCTTTAATACTTGTATGTATCTATAACTAGCCTCTAGCGAAGTCAGTTCTAATCTGTTATTTAACACAATGTTGTAGGTCAGTTTGATGCAATGTTTTATCCAAATGTAATGCATATGTTCTGACTCTGTAAGGTCACATATGAGCTCACAACACCTGCCAGTGGCACAGAAAATTAGCAAAGGTACGAGGGGGCAGCGTGGGACATATCTTCAAAAGAGTGCTCAAGGAATGCAGTATGGTGTTTTGCATGGTTTTAGGAGCAGAAGCCTTAAACACAAACATTCCAGAAAATCATCCGCTGACCAGGAAAATTTGCATTTCTCACATTCCCGCACAGAGTGGCTTTCATGCTCCTCAAGCAGCTCACGTGGAAATGGCTCACACCTGTTTACATCAGCTCAATAAAACATGCCTTGCCCAGCCCTGTAGCAAACATTGGCCAATAATCTGCATGGATTGCCTCAAATTCCAATGGATAAGGAACAGGCAAGACGCAGGCCCCACCATCGCAACGCACACAGATATTTCCAAATGTGAAAGAGGAAGAACATATTTTCCCATAATGACGGAGTTAAATATATAGTATAAATAGCCGCGCTATAATGACGGAGTTAAATGCTTGTTGAGGAAGAATGGGAGAGATGTGATAAGAAGACCAGTAAAGGGCCTGGATTCAGATACAATTGTGTATCTATCGGCGGGCGTAACATATCTGAGATACGTTACGCCGCCGTAACTTAGGGCGCAATTTCCGTATTCAGAAAGAACTTGCGCCCTAAGTTAAGGCAGCGTAGCATATGTGGTCTGGCGTAAGCCCGCAGAATTCAAATTCTCCATGCAGTGGGCGTGTTGTATGGTAATGAAGGCTGACCCCACCAAAATTAAGTTTTTGGTTAACAGCGCATGCACCGTCCGTGAACGTATCCCAGTGCGTATGCTCCAAATTAACCCCCAAAAAGCCAATGCTTTTGACGTGAACGTAAATTACGCCAAACCCTATTCGCGAACGACTTACGCAAAGGACATAATCGACGGAAAATTTGACGCTGGCCCGACGTCCATACTTAACATAGGATACGCCTCATATAGCAGGGGTAACTTTACGCCGGAAAAAGCCTAACATAAACTACGTAAAAAAATGCGCCGGGCGGAAGTACGTTTCTGAATCGGCGTATCTACCTAATTTGCATATTCAATGCGGAAGTCTAGGGAAGCGCCCCTAGCGGTCAGCGTAAATATTGCACCCTAAGATACGACTGCGTAGGAGACTTACGCCGCTCGTATCTAGGCAACATTGAGGCGTATCTGATTCTATGAATCAGACGCCGAGATACGACGGCCCACACTAGAGTTACGGTGGCGTATCTGGAGATACGCCGTCGTAACTGCTTTCTGAATCCGGGCCAAGGTCTCCAAACTTTATCCAATGAAGCCGGCTGATGCATGTTTAAGCAACGCACTTCCAAGAGTGGATGGGACCTGCCAGCATCAGGTGCGCAAATGTCTTTGCCTTTTAATACATTTAGGAATCCCACGGGTTGAAACAATTTTCTTAAGGCTGGTTCACACTGGATGCAGTACAATGCATTTTTATCAATAATGCATGAACAGTGTTTACCATGGATTCCAATGGCCTACAGTGCTGTGTGTTTCAGTACAGTCCACTAAAGGAGAAAATGTTGCATGTTTTCTCTATGGAACGTATCTGTAACATGGCAAACGCATTGAAAAAGCACCTGAACACCTCAAAAGTGTGCATGCAGAAAAATCTCTTCAACTCAGAATTTGTAGTGAACTGGCCTGCAGAATTGTATACTGTGGCAGGTTTTGCCTGTGGACTAGCGACAGCGCTGTGATGTTTAACTCAAGTGGAACCTATGGAAGTGGGCATGGTTCCAGAGGACTTGAACCTGGCTGCTGACTTTTGGCAGAGGCTTCAATAGACCTAGTTCTATGGCTGGCACAGTCAGTCACAGCTATGAGAGCTTTGTGGTTGCGCCACTGGAGGGTGCATGATGCTTCCACACAAATCCTTTGTTGTTTGGCAAAGCGCTGGATGAAGCGAGTGACAGAAGAAATGTTCAGAATGTGGTCACAGTCTAACAAGAGGAAGCAGCCATCTTTTTACTCAAATCAGTCGATCTTCAGAAGGGTTCAGGAGGCCAAATCTAATAGGCCAGGCTGAAAGTTACCAGATCACAATGAAAGGGGGCTCAAACTTCCTGTGTACATGGAATCCAATTTAGAGCAGGTTGCTAGACATTTGGAAAATCCTTTCATTCATGACCAACAGATCTCAAGAAGAAGGAATTACTGCAAGATTACGTATAACAATTATACTGCAATAGGTCCATAGTGCTGGTGCCACTAAAAGAACAAATCTGGTGGTTTCTCTCCATTCTTTCTAGCACCCATGGCTTCGGGAGCTTTCCCTACTGTCTCTTTTTGAAGAAATCGAATGGGTACATACACAACAAAAGGTGCAAGATCGAGTCCGTGCAAACAGTCATGGCGATAGTTCAGCATGAGGACTAGTTAGTCAATCGGCCTGCCGGATGTATACATCCATATACCAATCAGTGTGTAACACCAGAGACATCTGAGATTTGCAGTGACTGGCTGTCACTTCCAGTTTAGGTGTTTGCCATTTTTAAAACCAAGAACATTTTTGAACATTTTGAAGGCAGTAGTGGCCGTAATTCGTCTTCCAGGGTAAGGCCCTGCCATTACTTGGACAATGTTTTGATTGTCGCAGGTGTAAGCCAGGAGCTGGCAAAGCATCACAACCTTGTCCTAGAAACCCTTTTCCAAGTTCAGTCTACTAGTGAACGAACAGGAAAAGCGGTTTTCCAAAACCGCAAATGAAAATCTGTGTATGAAGAGTCATGGAGGCAGCATTTATGTCAGCGAGGGGTTGCATTTTCCCCAAAAAATGCAAACATTTTGGGACATTTTACAGCAGCCATTCCAGTGCTGCCTTGGGCCAGGTGGCACATGGGGGGGCATTTCAATTTGCCTTCCTCTGGCAATAGAATGAGCTGCCTACGGATCAGAAAGTCTTTATGTCTGCACAAATTAGCAAGAGCTGGAGTTTTGGACACCAGTGTGCCTCTTTTGTGGTATGCCTCTCAGCCCAGGAGGTGGAATCATTCTGACGTCGAATGCCAGTCTGCCTCCAGTCTGAAGAGACAAGTGCAAAGCCATTGGAGCCTAGTGGAATGCAGATGCTCTGACTGAATGTAAGGCAGCTTTTTTCTAGCATTGCAAGCCTTTCAGGATCTTTCTACAAGGGACCTGAGTGAATTGGATTGACAACAAGGCAGCAGTAGGTTACATTGCCCACCAAGGGGGCACCAAGTGTCTGTCTTTGACTTTTTATAACATAAACGGATGAAGAGCTGCTTATAGGCAGTTAAAGGCAGTCTACTTACTGGGATTCAGGATCGACTAACAGATAAGTTGGGCATATTATTTTCCAAAAATAAGTACCTCAACTAGTATTGGCTCTATGGTACATTCCAGCAGTAGTTCTCATAGAGAGTCCTCTGAACACACGGCTTCTGGTACAGTATTTGTAACAATGTACAAAGGTGAAGTGATAGAAGGTGGATTCACACTGTCATGTTTTTTATTTCCGTTGTTGATTGACGTATGACAAAAGCTTCACCCCCGTCGGTGCGCTAGCGCCGTATAGAGACGACTCAAAGTTCGGCTTCTTTCGGAAACTGGTGACGCGCATTATCCCCCGGGGGTGAAGCTTTTGTCATACGTCAATCACTTATGCCGCGTACACACCATCACTTTATGTGATGAAAAAAAACGTCATTTTTTGTGAAGTAAAAAAACGTCATTTTCAAAAACGACGTTGCCTACACACCATCGTTTTTTCAAAATGCTCTAGCAAAGCGAGGTTACGTTCACCACTCTTTTCCATTGAAGCTTGCTTCATAACTTGCTTCTGGGCATGCGCGGGTTTAAAAACGTTGTTTTAAACGTCGTTTTAGCCTACACACGGTGATTTTTTGTGACACAAAAAACGACGTTTTGAAAAACGACCCAAAAATTTGAAGCATGCTTCAATTTTTTTTGTCGTTTTTCACAAGACATAAAACAACGTTTTCCCCCACACACGGCCATTTTAATTGACGTTTTTCAAAACGTTGTTTTTTTTCATCACATAAAGTGATGGTGTGTACGCGGCATCAGTCTCTGAATAGGAACGCCCACTCCCGCGGGATTCACTACCCGGAAGCCGGGGGGAATACCTATACTACGGTATGTAAACCGAAAAGAAAAAAAAAGCATACTGTACATGTCGGCAGTATGCTGGATTGAATGGTATATACTTGTTTTTAGGGTGAACCTCCACTTTAATATCATCCCCATTATGTACTTGAGCTTCCCTATTTTCCGTTGTAGACACACTGAAGAGGGTATATAATACATTTGCCTTCTCTTTGTCCCCAGTCACCAACTCAAAATTGTCTTGGGCCTACATGTTCAGACCTAACCATTTTACTGTTAACACAACAGGTGTCCTTTTATGAAAGTGGGATCAGCGGTGATCCCGATTCTCACCACTGATCTCAGGTCATACACAGTTTATGAAGCTGAGGTAATCAGCTGAGAACATGTTCTTCACTGATTATCTCAGCACAGTGAGAATCTGTAACTGACTGTCACAGAAACGGACAGTTTATGAAGGTGCGATCTCAGCACCTCACTGGCGATCTGTGACAGAATTCTCACTTTCTGATTCACCATCTCTGAGGTGGAGAATCAGAGTGAGAAGCGTGAAGCTGGCTGAGTATTGTGGAGGAAGAAGGAAGTCTTTTGACTTCCATGCTTCACACACAAGCAGCCATACAGTCAGAACACATCTTCCCCACTTATTACACACCCCAAAATTAGCAGGTTAGGAATTTATAGTATAATATATGTATACATCATCATATAGCATATATATGTGTGTGTGTTTATTTCTATGTATATCTATAGATATATAGATATATATATATATATATATATATATATATATATATACACACATATATATATATATATATATATACACACACACATATATATATATATATATATATATATATATATATATATATATATATATATATATATACATATATATATATATATATATATAAAATATATGTTTTATATTTATAAATATATAAATAAATATTGTTTATATATATTTTATATATATATATACACACACATATATATATATTTATAAAATATATGTTTTATATTTATAAATAAATATATAAATAAATATTGTTTATATATATTATATATATATATATATATATATATATATATATATATATATATATATATATATATATATATATATATATATATAAATTCTACCTGCATTAAAATGCTATTATTAAAGTCATTTTTATATAAATTTTTTATTTATTAGTAAAAAAAAAATTGTAAACCCTAGAATATGGTTTTACCCATGGACTGTTCTATTACAGTTATACAGGGTTTATATTTGTATACTTTATTAAAAATAAATACAATTAATGATCATAAATGTATTTTTCATTTATATGAATGGTGTATAGCTGCATTACATATGTGGGATTCCGTTCATATACTATACACCATTCACATTTAAATAGGCACATGTATGAGCTTTAAATATTGATAAAAACAATGTTTTTTAATAATTAGGTTAATGTATATTGTTTGGTAGGAATGTAACTTTATTATTTTATTAATATGTGGTGTATAATGTGTGCTGATTCGTGTTCAACTTTTGTATTTTTTACTTCCTCATACTGTAATCCCGCTATATCACGCGAGATTACAGTGAGAGAAGCAGTTCTCAGGAGTTTCCAGCCGTTTGTAGATCGCTCCTCATCTCAACATGAGAACCAATCTACAAAGTTTCATAAACAGGCACTCAGAGGAGAGCGATCTCCCCTGAGAATGCCTGAGAACTGAATAGCGGTATTTTACCGCACTTTCATAAAAGGACACCAAAAAGCAAATCAAAATGCACGTTAAAAAGGTGTCAAACTATATGCTAAAAAAAGCGCCAAAGTGTGCATTAAAAACCACACCAAAATGCATCTTACAATAACCTGTGCCAAAATGTGTGCTAAAGGACCAAAATGTGTGTTTAAAAAAATGCACAATAAAAAAAACCTACGGCCAGATGTGTGTTAAAAAAATATGCCATGTTAAAAAATATGCATAAATAATGCCAAAATTAGCAATTGAAAACACACATTTAAACAATGTGCCAAAATGTGTGTAAAAAAATTGAGTTAAAAAAGCGCTTATTATTTTCATGTAATAACACAGCTTTTGGTTTCACTTTAAAAACTCAGCTGCTCTGTAATCACACAGGTGTATGAGGAGATCACAGGCAGCCCCTCCCCCTTCTCCTCAGATCTCAGGTGTTCTCAGAGGAAAAACTCCTCCTCTCATCTCCTTCTGAGAACAAATGTTCCCCACTTCATAAACAGGGTGCCAGAGGAGAAGATTTTTCTCTGAGAACTGAAATGAGATAAATTATCACCGTTTGATAAACGTACACCTGTGAAGAATATTCTTTTGGACAGTTAACACCAGTATTTTTGTGTTGTAGTTTTTATTATGTTTTAATGTTATTATTACATTTATGATTTTATAATGTATCTTTTGGATACTTGAAAAGTCCATCTTTCCATTCCCATACAATATACTGTACTGTATGAAATCTCCCAAAGTAAAGTGAAAACATGTAAAAAAAATATGTTTTGTTTTTTTTCAGTGCTGCAAATTATACATGCTAACATAGCTTTCTGGAAAGTTCAATAGTGGCAGATTATAATATACCTGCAGCAAAAATAATATAACTGAGGTTAGGAATTAATTCACCTTCCAAAATGCAGATTTAAGGGACCTTTTATGGGCTAAGTAACTTTGCCAGCTTTAGTTTTAGATATGTTTTAAGTATTGTCTTCAGTTTAACTTAACATTTGCTCACTTGGCAAGGCACACTACTAATTTCCAGACAGTGACCTGAAGGATACAGTCGTCTATAGCAGGGGCATGAATCTCATGTTTATGCTGTGTCTCAGATTGTCCACATCACAGTCCCCCTCACAACACAGTTACACCTTCACATCACATTTGTCCCTTTACATTAAAGTAGAGGTTCACTGGGAAATACCACTTTTTACCCTTAGATTGATGCTCATTTTGTCAAGGGGCATCGGCTAGTTGTTTTAAAATTGAAGCTGTACTTACCATTGTAGAGAGCGATCTTCTCCGCCGGGTATGGGCTGCGGGACTGGGCGTTCCTATTTTGATTGACAGTCTTCCTACAGGCTTCCGACGGTCGCATCCATCGCGTCACGATTTTCCGAAAGTAGCCGAACGTCGGTGCGCAGGCGCAGTATAGAGCCGCACCATACTCGTGACGCGATGGATGCGACCGTCGGAAGTCTGTCGGAAAACTGTCAATCAAAATAGGAACGCCCACTCCCGAAGACCATACCCAGAAGCGGCGGAGAAGCCGATTCCCCTAGACAAAATGAGCCTCAATCTAAGGGTAAAACATTTTTTATGGGTGAACTCCC
Organism: Rana temporaria; assembly: GCF_905171775.1. Lineage (NCBI taxonomy): Eukaryota > Metazoa > Chordata > Amphibia > Anura > Ranidae > Rana > Rana temporaria. The sequence goes on from NC_053496.1 coordinate 135,498,272, forward strand.
GCTTTAATGGGCCAGATTCAAGAAGCACTTGCGCCCGCGCAACCATAGGTTGCGCGGCGCAAGGGCTTACTTGCTCCGGTGTAACGAGTGCTCCTGATTCAGGAACCTCGTTACACCGACTGCAGCCTAGGATGTGACAGACATAAGCCTCCTTATGCCTTCACATCCAACATTACAACCCCTTTACATCTACATTTACATTTTTTTTTGGCAGCAGCCCAGAGGACACGGGAGGCTGTATTCTCGTACTATCCAGCAGTGAGGGGGCAGGGCTGGAAGCTCCACTGACACTTTGACCCTGCCCCATGTAACCTGTATGCTCAGAACAGAGTAGCTCTAGTTAGAGCAGTGATCGGAGTGGGCGTGTCATTGGAGCTCCCAACCCCCGCCCCCTCTATACTGACTGGGGAATACAGAGGTTCGGGGGCAGGGGCCGGGAGCTCCACTGACGCTCTGACCCCGCCCCATGTAACCTGTATGCTCTGAACAGAGTGGCTGTAGTTAGAGCAGTGATCGGAGTGGGCGTGTCAGTGGAGCTCCCAACCCCCACCCCCTCTATACTGACTGGGGAATACAGAGGTCCAGGGGCAGGGGCCGGGAGCTCCACTGACGCGCACACTACGATCACTGGCCCAGATTCAAGAAGCACTTGCGCCCGCGCAACCATAGGTTACGCAGCGCAAGTGCTTACTTGCTCCAGTGTAACGAGTGCTCCTGATTCAGGAACCTCGTTACACCAACTGCAGGCTAAAATCTGCGCGGCATAAGGCTCTTATGCCTCGCAGATTTTAGGCTGCATTCTTGCGGGGGCTGCTAGGGGGCGCTCCCATTGTGTATCAGCGTGTAGTATGCAAATTGCATACTACCACTGATTCACAAGCTTGCGCGGGCCCCGCGCAAGCCAGGTATGGAGTTTCCGTATGGCTACTTTTAGCGCAAGGCTGCCCCTTTTAATAGTAGGGGCAGCCAATGCTAAACTATAGCCGGCCTTCCCGCGCCGTGAAATTTGAATTTCACGGCGTTTGCGTAAGTGAAACATGAATGGCGCTGGACGCCATTCACGTTCACTTAGAAGCAAATGACGTCCTTGCGACGTCATTTGCCGCAATGCACGTCGGGAAAGTTTCCCGACGGAGCATGCGCTGTACGCTCGGCGCGGGAGCGCGCCTAATTTAAATGATTTAACTTGCGCGCGCTTACGCCGGGCAAATTTGCCGGCGCGCCCTCGCAATTCACGGAGCTACTGCTCCGTGAATCGAGGGCAGCGCAAAATATTTGCGGGGACGCAGGGCAAAATCGTTGCCCTGCTCCCCCGCAAATATCGCGCAATTCTACTTGAATCTGGGCCACTGGCTCTCACTACAGCTGCTCTGTTCCGAGTGGAGCTCCCGGCCCCGCCACCTCTATACTGGCTAGCCAATGAATACAGCCTCCTGTGCACTCTGCAAAGCTGTCATCAGGGCTCCAATTCATGGTAATATCATGCAGTATGACCACAGTCTCTGGTAATCTCATGCAGTATGACCACAGTCTCTGGTAATCTCATGCAGTATGACCGCAGTCTCTGGTAATCTCGTGCAGTATGTCCGCAGTCTCTGGTAATCTCCTGCAGTATGTCTGCAGTCTCCTGTACTCTCGTGCAGTATGTCCGCAGTCTCTGGTACTCTTGTGCAGTATGTCCGCAGTCTCTGGTACTCTTGTGCAGTATGTCCACAGTCTCTGGTAATCTCATGCAGTATGACCGCAGTCTCTGGTAATCTCATGCAGTATGACCGCAGTCTCTGGTTGTCTCATGCAGTATGTCCGCAGTCTTTGGTTGTCTCATGCAGTATGTCATCAGTCTCTGGTTGTCTCATGCAAAATGTCCGCAGTCTCTGGTTGTCTCATGCAGTATGTCCGCAGTCTCTGGTTGTCTCATGCAGTATGTCTGCAGTCTCTGGTTGTCTCATGCAGTATGTCCGCAGTCTCTGGTTGTCTCGTGCAGTATGTCTGCAGTCTCTGGTAATCTCGTGCAGTATATCCACAGTCTGGTAATCTTGTGCAGTAGGTCCGCAGTCTGGTAATCTTGTGCAGTATGTCCGCAGTCTGGTAATCTCGTGCAGTAAGTCCGCAGTCTCTGGTTGTCTCATGCAGTATGTCCGCAGTCTCTGGTTGTCTCATGCAGTATGTCCGCAGTCTCTGGTAATCTCGTGCAGTATGGCCGCAGTCTCTGGTAATCTCGTGCAGTATATCCGCAGTCTGGTAATCTTGTGCAGTAGGTCCGCAGTCTCTGGTTGTCTCATGCAGTATGTCTGCAGTCTCTGGTAATCTTGTGCAGTATGTCCGCAGTCTCTGGTAATCTCGTGCAGTATATCCGCAGTCTGGTAATCTCGTGCAGTAGGTCCGCAGTCTGGTAATCTCGTGCAGTATGTCCGCAGTCTCTGGTTGTCTCATGCAGTATGTTCACAGTCTCTGGTTGTCTTATGCAGTATGTCCGCAGTCTCTGGTTGTCTCATGCAGTATGTCCGCAGTCTCTGGTTGTCTCATGCAGTATGTCCGCAATCTCTGGTACTCTCGTGCAGTTTGGCCGCAGTCTCTGGTACTCTTGTGCAGTATGTCCGCAGTCTCTGGTAATCTCATGCAGTATGTCCGCAGTCTCTGGTAATCTCGTGCAGTATGTCCGCAGTCTGGTAATCTCGTGCAGTATGTCCGCAGTCTCTGGTTGTCTCATGCAGTATGTTCGCAGTCTCTGGTTGTCTTATGCAGTATGTCCGCAGTCTCTGGTTGTCTCATGTAGTATGTCTGCAGTCTCTGGTAATCTCGTGCAGTATGTCCGCAGTCTGGTAATCTCGTGCAGTAGGTCCGCAGTCTGGTAATCTCATGCAGTATGTCCGCAGTCTGGTAATCTCATGCAGTCTCTGGTTGTCTCATGCAGTATGTCCGCAGTCTCTGGTTGTCTCATGCAGTATGTCCGCAGTCTCTGGTTGTCTCATGCAATATGTCCGCAGTCTCTGGTAATCTCATGCAGTATGTCTGCAGTCTCTGGTACTCTCGTGCAGTATGGCTGCAGTCTCTGGTACTCTCATGCAGTATGTCCGCAGTCTCTGACAATCTCGTGCAGTATGTCCGCCGTCTGGTAATCTCGTGCAGTAGGTCCAAAGTCTGGTAATCTCCTGCAGTATGTCCGCAGTCTCTGACAATCTCGTGCAGTATGTCCGCCGTCTGGTAATCTCGTGCAGTAGGTCCAAAGTCTGGTAATCTCGTGCAGTATGTCCGCAGTCTGGTAATCAATAAATTGATTTCAATGATGGGGGGGGTGGAGCAGCGGTGTATACAACGCTCTTGCATTGCCCCAAAAGATGCTGCTTGCAGGACTTTTTCTAACGTCCTGCAAGTGCACCTCCCCAGTGTGAAAGGGGTCTTAAACTCTGGACTCTGGGTAATGTTGCTGGTCAGGCTGAGGGAGGGGTCTAAATTTCTGATGGCTGCCCTGCACACGGACACATCATTCAGCTTGTAGTTACCAATGTGAGTGCTTTGGCAAAATCTCTTGCAGTTCATTGGTCTTCCTGCTCTCAACTAAATGCCTGCCTGTTTTAGAGGCATGGGCAGACAGCTATCATGAGAGTCTGCAGGAGCCTGACATTGCACCTTAATCTGCTGATCGCAGGTGCAATGCTCTTCAGGCTCCTTAGACAAAAAATACATGCACATCCTATAGTTTTATTGGACTTGTAGTTTTGCCGCTATCCCTGTGCAATGCAGCAATTCTAATCCTGAACTACACTAAGTATCTCTTGCGGCAGTCCTGTGGTTTTTTTTGTCTTGAATAGACACTGATTCATGCCTAATAAAGTGGGTGTGGCGGTGAAGTTTGGCATCTTTTTCCTGGTCACTGGAGACTACAGTGAGATGCACAGCATAAACAGAATATGCAATGGGGGTTATTTACGAAAGGCAAATCCACTTTGCAAAGTGCACTTGGAAGTGCAGTCACTGTAAATCTGAGGGGTAGATCTGAAACGAGGGGAAGCTCTGCTGATTTTATCATCCAATAATGTGCAAGCTAAAATGCTGTTTTTTATTTCCCTTGCATGTCCCCCTCGGATTTGCCTTTCGTAAATAACCTCCATTGTTATCTCAATTCTTGAATCCGAATTGAAAATATATATATTGGAGTCAACTTTTCATGTAGTGATATCAAAGAAACACATGGTGGCAGTGTTTCTCCATACATAAAGTTACCAACGTTTTTTTAGTACTGTAAATTGGCCTTGCTGAGAAACTGCGCAATGTACAATGCTTGCTCAATATAACATTTTTAGTAACGCACTAGAAATTTTACTACAAAAAAAAATACTTTTATTCAGACTTTTAATAGATAAATACATTTATTTACTAAATAATCACACTTCCAAAAATGTAAAGTTGTCATGCTAATAGGTGCAATTAGCTAACTGAATGAAATGTCATTAATGGCTAAAGCACTGTATTAAACAATTCCCATTTTTTAATTAAAAAAAAAATACTATTTTAATTTCTCATTCTTTGTGGCATATCAGTACTTCTGATTGCATGCAGCCCCTTTGTAGCTACTTCCTGCCTCCTGCAACCATTGCATGTCATTTCTCAGAGTTTACTGATGGCGATAACAGTGGAATATACCTGTGTAACGTGAGTTGGCATGGCTGCTTGAAGTCTATATTGGAAGAGCATGTGGCAAGTTGACAACATAGAAGAACAATTGTATCAAAGAGCACTGTCACCCTTTACAGGAAGTCCCTGCATGAGGACCTTCATGGAAAGATCACCTGGTGTGGTGTTATCTTAGTGTAAGCCACAAATGTAAAAATATTGAAAATTATTATTTAAATTATAATTTAATAATGTATTATTAAAAAATGTATAATAATAATAATAATAATAATAATAATAATAATAAGTAATAATATGTTAAGCTTTTTATTATATTTTAGTCATCAGGTATTGGTTACTATGCACAGCTGCAGATTCTGTACGCAAAAGTTTTAGTAATTCTCCCCAATTATTCTTTCCAATATTTATTTATTTTCATTGTTCATTTTACATTGTAGCAATGTAATGTTCAAAAGGTTACTTTTGTCAATTATTAAAAGTATTGCAATTATTTACAAGCATATAATATGTTTTCAAGATTAGGTTTATATACACTTTAGAACTGTACAGTTACCCAAGGTTTTTTTTTTTGTGTTTTAGTTATTGTTTCTTTAAAGTGATATTAAAGACAACATTAAAAAAAATAGATATAGGATGCAGTCTGTTACTAGCATTAAAGCGGATCTTCACCCTCTTAGCCAATGTTCATATCGGGCCGTTTTGACATGCAAATCGCATGTCAAATCGCCGGCTATTGGCACCGGTCCCAGTAGGTGAAACGCTGACTTTGCATCATCACACCGATTGCCAGTTCCGGTACTACTTTTGGTGACTTTGGGGGCGATTTGAATAGACAGTGATATCTGTGCTTAAACCCACACAGATGTCTGTCAAATCACCCCCGAGGTTGGACTGCATTGCCGGTTTGAAATCGTAATTTCAAACTCGCCTTCAATGTGAACCTGGGCTGAAAGTGGTAGTAAACTTTCATAAAATTGGGCGCCCGAGCGGTTTAAGTCATAATGTGCTAGTATGCACCATGGGCTCTGTCCATTTGAATGGCTGGGCCACAATGACGTCACTTACTCTACAGTATCTCACAAAAGTGAGTGCACCCCTCACATTTTTGTAAATATTTTATTACATCTTTTCATGTGACAGCACTGAAGAAATGACACTTTGCTGCAATGTAAAGTAGTGGGCGTACAGCTTGTATAACAGTGTACATTTTCTGTCCCCTCAAAATAACTCAATACACAGCCAATAATGTCTAAACCGTCAGCAGAAAAAGTGAGTATACCCCAAAATGAAACTGTCCTAATTGGGCCCAATTAGCCATGTCCCCTTTCCGGTGTCATGTGATTCATTGGTGTTACAAGGTCTCAGGTGTGAATGGGGAGCAGGTGTGTTAAATTTGGAATTATCGCTCTCACTCTCTCATACTGGTCACTGGCAGTTAAAAATGGCAAAGAACTTTCTGAGGATCTGAAAAAAAGAATTGTTGCTCTACATAAAGATGGCCTAGGCTATAAGAAGTTTGCCGAGACCCTGAAACTGAGCTGCAGCACGGTGGCCAAGACCATACAACGGTTTAACAGGACAGGTTCCCCTCAGAATAGGCCTCACCATGGTCGACCAAAGAAGTTGAATGCTCAGCTTCATATCCAGAGGTTGTCATTGGGAAATAGATGTAAGAATGCGTGTGCCTCGCGAGTGTGGCCGCGGGTCCCAGGAACTCGATGTTCCCGGGAGGCCCGCGATTGCGATCAGCAAGGGCAGAACAGGGGAATGCCTTTGTAAAGGCATTCCCTTATTCTGCCTAGTGACACTGTCACTGATGACCGTTCCCCCGTGATCGGGAACGGTCATCAGTGACGTGTCTTGTGTAGCCACGCCCCCTAACAGTAAGAATCACTCCCTAGGGAACACTTAACCCCTGCAGTGCCACCTAGTGGTTAACCCCTTCACTGCCAGTGTCATTTTTACAGTAATCAGTGCATTTTTCTAGCACTGATTAGTCCCAAAATGGTGTCAAAAGTGTCCGATGTGTCCGCCATAATGTCGCAGTCATGATAAAAAAAACGCTGATCGCCGCCATAACTAGTAAAAACAAAATTATTAATAAAAATGCCATAAAACAGTCCCCTATTTTGTAGAAGCTATAACTTTTGCGCAAATCAATCAATAAACGCTTATTGCGTTTTTTTTTACCAAATATATATAGAAGAATACGTATATTTATACAGTACAGACCAAAAGTTTGGACACACCTTCTCGTTCAAAGAGTTTTCTTTACTTTCATGACTATGGAAATTGTAGAGTCACACTGAAGGCATCAAAACTATCAATTAACACATGTGGAATTATACATAACAAAAAAGTGTGAAACAACTGAAAATATATTTCATATTCTAGGTTCTTCAAAGTAGCCACCTTTTGCTTTGATTACTGCTTGGCACACTCTTGGCATTCTCTTGATGAGCTTCAAGAGGTAGTCACCTGGCGCAGCACCCCATCACTCTCCTTCTTGGTCAAATAGCCCTTACACAGCCTGGAGGTGTGTTTGGGGTCATTGTCCTGTTGAAAAAATAAATGATGGTCCAACTAAACGCAAACCGGATGGAATAGCATGCTGCTGCAAGATGCTGTGGTAGCCATGCTGGTTCAGTATGCCTTCAATTTTGATTAAATCCCCAACAGTGTCACCAGCAAAGCACCCCCACACCATCACACCTCCTCCTCCATGCTTCACGGTGGGAACCAGGCATGTAGAGTCCATCCGTTCACCTTTTCTGCGTCGCACAAAGACACGGGGGTTGGAACCAAAGATCTCAAGTTTGGACTCATCAGACCAAAGCACAGATTTCCACTGGTCTAATGTCCATTCCTTGTGTTCTTTAGCCCAAACAAGTCTCTTCTGCTTGTTGCCTTTCTTTAGCAGTGGTTTCCTAGCAGATATTCTACCATGAAGGCCTGATTCACACAGTCTCCTCTTACCAGTTCTAGAGATGTGTCTGCTGCAAAAGGTGGCTACTTTGAAGAACCTAGAATATGAAATATATTTTCAGTTGTTTCACACTTATTTGTTATGTATAATTCCACATGTGTTAATTCATAGTTTTGATGCCTTCAGTGTGAATCTACAATTTTCATAGTCATGAAAATAAAGAAAACTCTTTGAATGAGAAGGTGTGTCCAAACTTTTGGTCTGTACTGTATGTATATATATATATATATATATATATATATATATATATATATATATATATATATATATATATATATATATATATTGGGGATATTTATTATAGCAAAAAGTAAAAAATATTGTATTTTTTTTCAAAATTGTCACACTTTTTTTGTTTATAGCACAAAAAATAAAAACCGCAGAGGTGATCAAATACCACCAAAAGAAAGCTCTATTTGTGGGGAAATAAAGAACGTCAATTTTGTTTGGGAGCCACATCGCACGGCCGCGCAATTGTCAGTTAAATCGACGCAGTCCCGAATAGCAAAAAGTGGCCCGGTCTTTGACCACCAAAATGGTCCGGGGCTGAAGCGGTTAAAAGAGTGTATTTAAATTTCCAAATGACCTCCTCTACAAAAACATACTGATGAACCTTCATTATCATTATCAGCTACTACAATGATGTAACATGTATACATACAGTTCTGCATGAATGAGTTGCACTTCCCTGCCTGATCCCAAGCATTTAGTAAATTATCACAAATACCGTAAACTGAAGCATGTATAGATGAAAATAAAGAATCATAAATGGCTCTTCAAATTCAACTGATATTGCAAGTATGTATTTGGTAAAATGCTTATTCACAGCATTCATTAACATTCTCCAGGTTAAAATAGAAAGGTAACTATATTTATATCGGTTTGTGCATTCATCTCCTTTCTCTAACATTTCATTTTATTTGCACGTGTATACTCTCATCCTCGAGTGCAAACAATCCTAAAAGCTTTGGAGAGTTCTCTGGTGCTGATAAAAAAAGACTATACTGAAAGCATTTAGTAAAGAGGTGCATTAAAATGAATCAAGATGTTTTCATTGCTTAAAATGTCCCACTTACAATGTCCCTCTTTTTCCTCAGACAATGAATACAAAGACTTCGTAGAGTGCTGGGTTTCATAAACTGCGAGCAGGAGGCAATTTTTACCAAATTAAAGTTCCTCTCTTAATACAGAACATGCCATCATTGTTAGGAAAATAAAACTCTAAAGAATTTAAGTCAATTTATCCCATCGAAATAGCAAAATTACAAACTGAAAATGTAGGTGTAATAGAACACGAACTGTCTTTAAAAAGCTTTAATAAAAAGCAGCTGAAAAGGAGCATTTGTTACCTGTATTTGGAAATGCTACTTAACACATAAAAAGTAAAGACATGGCAAGGCACGTAAATGTTCACAAAACAAAAAAAAACAAAAAAAAAATAGCGATACAACTTTATACCTATGAATATCATCCTAGAAACATAGAAAAGTGACGGCAGAAAAAAAGACCATCGGGTCTGCCCTTTTTTGTTTAAGCACTTGCCGCCCGCCCTATTGCAAAATTACGGCGGCAAAGTGGTTTCAATATGCTGACTGGACGTCATATGATGTCCTCTGGATATTGTGCCGCTGCGCGCCCCCGAGGGTGCGCATCGAGGCGATCATGGTTGCAGGGTGTCAGTCTGACACCCCACAACACTGATCTAGGTATAGAGTCTCCGACGGAGACTCTTTACCACGTGATCAGCCGTGTCCAATCACGGCTGATCACGATGTAAACAAGAAGAGCCGGTTATTGGCTTTTCCTCACTTGCGTTTGTCAGACGCTAGTAGAGGAGAGCCGATCGGCTGCTCCTCTAACAGGGGGGGTTTGTGCTGATCGATTATCAGCACAGCCCCCTGAGGATGCCTACACTAGACCACCAGGGATGCCACCAGAACACCAGGGATGCCCACCACCAGGTATGCCACCCTAGACCACCAGGGATGCCAATCAGTGCCCACAATGGATGCCAATCAGTGCCTACAATGGATGCCAATCAGTGCCCACAATGGGCATCACTGATTGGCAGGCATTGTTGTATAGCACTGATTGGCATCCATAAGTACAATATAATACAGTACATCCGTGCCACCTATCAGTGCCCATCCATGCCTATCTGTGCCACCTATCAGTGCCCATCCATGCCCCATATCTGTGCCCATCCGTGTCGCCTATGTCTGCCCATCCATGCCGCCTATCTGTGCCCATCCGTGCCGCCTATCTGTGCCCTTCTGTGCTGCCTATCTGTGCCCATCCGTGCCGCCTATCTGTGCCCATCCGTGCCGCCTATCAGTGCCCCATCAGTGCTGCATATTAGTGCCCATCAGTGCCCATCAATTCCACCTCATCAGTGCCACCTCATCGGTGCCCATCAGTGCCACCTCATCAGTGCATGTCAGTGCAGCCCCATCAGTGCCCATCAGTGAAGGAGAAAACGTACTTATTTACAAAGTTTTGTAACGGAAACAAAAGCAAAGCATTTGTTTTTCAAAATTGTCGGTCTTTTTAATTTTTTTTTGCAGAAAATAAAAATCCCAGAGGTGATCAAATACCACCAAAAGAAAGCTCTATTTGTGGGAACAAAATTATAAAATGTAAGTGGGTACAGTGTAGCATGACCGCGCAATTGTCATTCAAAGTGCAACAGCGCTGAAAGCTGAAAATTGGTCTGGGCAGGAAGGTGTATAAGTGCCCTGTATGGAAGTGGTTAATTTATACATGTGTTTTTTTTATTGTTTTTATTTATTTTTTATTATTTCTGTCCTGGGGTCTGTCTACTACACCAATTATAAGGGAAAATCCCTCTCTGGTTGGCATTTAAACCCAGAGGGTTTCAAGTATTTAATTTGTCTTTTGAATTACTGTTGGCCTTATGCTGTTTTTGGCATGTGTGGCAACTCCTTCTCCCCTCTTCCCTACTCTATCGTTCCTGTAGAGTGTGTACCCTGGTGTAGTTATTTCTCAGTCAATTGAATCCTTGAACCAGTCTATGTAATTGCAACAAGATTTAAGACCTTAGTGCACATGATGTGACAAACACTTCTATCTACTGCTTTATTTATTTTTTATTGGTTAATGGTTCTTACTCTGAATGGTCTAAGGTTATCAGTGGTGTACCCCAAGGTTCAGTGCTGGGACCCTTACTTTTTAATATCTTTATAAATGATATTGGGTCTGAGGTCAAAAGTAAAATTTCTGTCTTTGCAGATGACACCAAGCTATGCAGTGGAATAACGTCCTTACAGGATGTCTCCAATTTACAAGCCGACCTCAATGCTCTGTCTAATTGGACGACTAAGTGGCAGATGAGGTTTAATGTTAATAAATGTAAAGTTATGCACTTGGGCATACCTCCCAACCCGCACGGATTCTGCGGGACTTTCCCGCACAGACAGCATCTTCCTGCAGTCCCGCAAAAGGGTTAATTTTCCTTCACCATACATACTAGGGGGAGTACAACTGGGGGGGGGGATCCATAGTGGAGAAGGATCTGGGGGTTTTGGTAGATCATAAGCTCAATAATGGCAAAGCGAGCAAAGTCCTTTCTTGTATTAAGAGAGGTATGGACTCAAGAGAGAGAGATATAATGTAGCCCCTGTTCAAATCATTAGTAAGACCTCATCTGGAATATGCAGTTCAGTTTTGGGCCCCAGTTCTCAAAAAGGATATCGGAGAACTGGAGAAAGTGCAGAGAAAGGCAACCAAACTGATAAGAGGCATGGAGTAGCTGAATTTATTCACTCTTGAGAAGAGGAGAATAAGGGGGGAAATGATCAACATGTACAAATATATAAGAGGTCCATATAGTGAACTTGGTGTTGAGTTATTCACTTTACAGTCAACACTGAGGACAAAGGCACACTCTTTCTGTCTAGAGGAAAAGAGATTTCATCTCCAAATATGGAAAGGTTTCTTCACAGTAAGAGCTGTGAAAATGTGTAACAGACTGCCTCCAGAGGTGGTTCTGGTCAGCTCAGTAAAGTGGAAGTGGATGGGCACAGAAAGTAGAATTTATTCCCCTGCTATAGCAAATTGGATCATGCTCTGCTGGGGTTTTTTGCCTTCCTCTGGATCAACTGTGGGTTATAGAATTGGGTATTTGGATTGTACGATATTTTTTATTTTATTTATTTATTTTTTATGGTTGAACTGGATGGATTTGTGTCTTTTTTCAACCTGACTAATTATGTACTGTATTTATCTTGCTATAACGCGCCCCGGCGTATAGCGCGCACCCCCGAACTTGAAGGAAAATTCCTGGAAAAAAAAATACTTACAGTTTGGATGCCCCTAGTCGGTGTCTTGCCCGTCGTCCATCGCGTCCTGCCCATCGTCTATCGCATCCATCGGCCGCCTCGTCCGGTCTGGCGTCCTTCTGCGGCCATCGTGGTGTCCTCCCCGCTCGATCCCCGCTTCCCGCACTGTGTTTGAACCACTGCGCCGACATATACCGAGCGCAGTACACTCGGGTATAGTCGGGCAGGCTCGGCTTCTCTCGCGTAAGGGACGTACAGGACGCACAGGACGTGACCGCGAGAGGAGCCGAGCCTGCCCGACTATACCTGAGTGTACTGCGCTCGGTATATGTCGGCGCAGTGGTTAAAACACAGCGCGGGAAGCGGGTATCAGCGTATATCGCACACCCACGATTTTAGGGCAAAAAAGTGCGCAGTATACGCCGATAAATACGGTAACTATGTAACCTGCTGATGGGGGGGGGGGGGGGATAGGGGCATAAATGCTTCTTAATTACATTTCTGCCTCAGTTTAAATGCATGATCAAAACAAAACTCCTCAATTCCTTACTAAGACCCTCACTGGCAGACTGCAGACCTGGCTCAGAGACATTAGAACTGCACCATTTTCTTGCCTCTTTTACCCATTTTTTTCTAATTCAAAATGCATTTATGTTCCCTATTAACAATGTTTAGAAGTCATACTGAAGATTCCTCATGGCCTCAGGGTCCAGTGAGGTGACTAGTAGAAACCATTTCTTGATATCTCACTGCTACTGGATGATTATACATAAACTAATCAGTCATTAGTGTTTGTACTAGAAATATGAAAAACATATTCAAGTACTTCAAGGAAAACTTCCCAAAGATTCTGTGGGTGGTGCCTGGGGTAGGGGCATCATAGTAAATTACAAAATCCTTAATACAAAAGGCTTATTTACCTGCATTCTGCAGATTTATTTATTTAAATAATTGTTATATGCACCAATATAAACTTTAAGCCTCGTACACACGCTCAATAAGCTCAGTAAACCGAGCGTGTGTACGAGGCTTTCAGGTTTCTCGTCTGGAAATCTTCCCAGAATCTCGGCGAGAAAAATAGAGATCCTCCTCTCTTTTTATCTCGTTGAGATTCTTGTCAGCCTGTTTCCCGACGAGAAACCCGAGCGTCCGTATACTTACCTGTCGCTGTGGAAACCCACACATGCTCGAAATGACTTTGACGCATGCGCGGTAGCTTCCACGGCATAGGTAGGGTGAAGCAAGATGGCGGTGACAGCATCGAATGTGAGGAGCGCATGCTCGTCGTACGCGATGACGCCACTGCATTCTTGCCTTTCAAAAAAAACGCGTTTCTTTTGAAAGGAGTGTGTGTACACTCGAGCGGCAAGAGATTCTTGCCAAGAATCTCGTCAGGAAAAACAATGATTTTTTCCTGACGAGATTCTGGCCCGTGTGTACAAGGCTTATTTCTTGCAACTTCTAGACGAGGGGTGTCAAGCCACGGCATTAGCATTATGGTTGCCCTCAAAAGGCTGGTAGTATCGGTAAGTTCAGATTATTGACTACGAAGACCTTCTCCTAATGATTCCCTGTGCCGCATGGAGAATCATCAGGAGAAGGTCTTCATAGTATTCAATCAGAAGAAAACAATGGCTACTAATGTATCACGATATGATCCTTTTGTAATTTGAATGCCTATGCATCGTGTATGAGATCACAATTTTGAACCACGCCAGGATCGGCAGTACCTCTATGGACACACCTGGAAAAGTTTTTCCCTACAGCGCTTTTGGCTTTCACCATTAGTTTGGAAGCCATTGTTTCCTGGTAAGCTGCTTATACATTGGTGGTGGTTTCACAGAGGATTCAGGGAAGCTGGTTCTCCCTTGCATACTGCCATCTGGCTTATTCACCATCTCTGGATATTATTTTTTCTGAGACACTGGAACTTATTTTCACATTTAAGGAATCTTTCCTCGTCTTTTCTTTTTAGATATCTATAGACATTTTTTTTTTGATGAACTTGAATATTTATTTATTTGTTGTCACAGTTTATCAATTCATGAGCATATATTGAAAGTTAAAACTGGTGAACTTGCAGCTAGCTCAAAATAACTTATATAGCGCTACAAATGCGAACCGAATCGCCTCAAGGCGCTTGGTATCCATTTTCCTTCTATTTTGCCTTCAGAAAAGATGGGTCTTGAGTTTCTTTCTGAAGGCCTGGTGATTCTCTTCCCTTTCGTAAATGAGTTGGTAATGAGTTCCACAGTCAAGGTCCTTGGACTGCAAATCTTCGTTCTCCTTTGCTCTTGTAACGGGCCTTGGGGATTTGTAGTAGATTTTGGTTGGCTGATCGAAGAAGGCGATTGGGGTTGTGGTATTATTTTTCCCACATAGATATTGAGGGGCGATGCCTTGTACACACTTGTGCGTCAGGCAGAGGGCCTTGAATGTGATTCGGTCCTTGACGGGCAGCCAATGGAGGGACCTCAGGGTGGGGGAAACCGATTCCCAGGGTTTTTTGCCTGTTACCAGTTGCGCTGCCGTGTTCTGGACGACTTGCAGATGGCCAATCTGGTATTTTGGGAGACCTAGGTACAGGGAGTTAGCATAGTCGAGCTTGGAGTTTATTAGTGTACCTACTTCTACTGCGGTGTCTTTTTTCGGAATGAAGGGCACGAGTCTTCTTAGTAGACGCAGGAGATGGTGAGACCTGCTGATTACTGACCCAATTTGAGCATCCATTGTCATGTTGGAGTCAAAAATGACTCCTAGACTTTTGACTTTGGTGCTAGGGGTAATGGCACCAAATTTGCTATACTACCAATTTGCTGGTATTTTATGACATAGCCGTGCTGCTGACTGCAAATAATGTTTTCAAATAATGATTGTAAGAAAGATCTTGTAGCTATCTACCAGCCTAAAATGGCCCTAATTGTTAATAAAAAAATTTGCTGGATGCTATGACGAATTATTTTGCTTTCAGTGTCTGTAATGCATATAACAAAGTCTGTTTTTTGTCCTGTTGAGCAATTGATTAATTATGTCTTGAGATATAATGTGCCTTTTAAATATATATATACAGTATAGACATACTCACAGAAAAGTCATTGTAATGGCTCCCTGTATATCATTAATTAGGTTGATGTAATGTAACAGAACACAAATTAAACTCCTAATACAAAAGATGTTAATCAGTCTTTTTTTTATTTAACTAATGTTCTTTGGATGCCATAAATTTGTTCATATGTCTCAGACTATTTTTAATGCTCACATCCAAAAGTAAAAAAAACAGAGGAAGATTTTTCACTAATACCACAAAACATCTGTTCTTCAACCATTCCTCATATGGTTGCCAATCACCTTGCAATGAACAGTTTTTTACTTTATATCCATTACTCTGGCACTGATCAATAGTTTAGCAAAGCCTTTCTCAACCTTTTAAACATGGAAAAACTACTGAAATAACTTTCCAGTCTCAAGAACCCCTGCTAAGAATTATTATATTTACAATTCACTGATCATTGGCTTGAGGCTCAATGGGTAGAATTATCCTTTAATGTATGGTCAATGGAAAGACTCCCCCCTTATAGATGGCTAAAAGGATCATTGGTGGCAGTGATAGACTATCTGAGAGGCAGACATTACTTATTGATAAAGGAACCACTGGCAACCTCTGTTGGAACCCCTAGGGCTCCACAGAATCTTGGTTTAGCATATGAATAATTTGAATAAGAATAAAAATCTTTCATATAATACTGAGAAGTTTATGAATTTTGATACCAATATTTGTTTTTTTTGTAAAACGATCTTCCGTTAAAGAGATACATGAAATTATGTTGATGGCTCTGGCACTTAGGTACTCAGGGCCAGATTCTCGTACAATTGCGGCGGCGCAACGTAACCTGTTTACGTTACACCGCCGCAAGTTTTCAGTGTAAGTGCCTGATCCACAAAGCACTTACCTGTAAACTTGCGGCGGTGTATCGTAAACACGTCCGGCGCAAGCCCGCCCAATTGAAATGGGGCGTGTACCATTTAAATTAGGCGCGCTCCCGCGCCGGACGTACTGCGCATGCTCAGTTTAGAAATTTCCGCCGTGCTTTGCGCGATGTGACGTAATTTTTTAGAACAGCGACGTGCGTAGCGTCCATTCGTATTCCCAGACGTCTTACGCAAAAACAATAAAAAATTGAAATTCGAAGCGGGAATGACGGCCATACTTTAACATGGCAGTTTAGCGACGACGTAACGAACGCGAAATCCGTCGTGGATCGCCGTAAATGCTCATTAGCATACCCAACGCAGGAAAACGACGCAAACTCCACCCAGCGGCGGCCGAAGTATTGCATCCTAAGATCCGACGGTGTAAGTCAATTACACCTGTCGGATCTTAGGACTATCTATGCGTAACTGATTCTATGAATCAGCCGCATAGATACGACAAGAGATACGACGGTGTATCAGGAGATACGCCGTCGTATCTCTTCTGTGAATCTGGCCCTCAGTGTATGTATCGTATTTTTGGACCATTAAACGCACTTTTCCCCCCAAAAATATAGGGGAAAATGTCTATGCATCTTATAGTCCGAATGAACATATGGCACCGCCCCCCGCCGCCGTTGTCAACGCACAAAAAAAAGCCGCCTGAAAACCCCCCGACCTGAACTTCCAAGTCCCGGTTCCCGGGGCCTCCTCCCGCACAGTTGCCGCATCCGCCGATGCCCAGCTTTTTGGTCCAGCCACCGCTGCAGCCACGGAGGTGCCTGGTCAGTGACAAAGCCTTGTGAATAATACAGAACACTTCCCCACTATGCAGCTCGTCATGCCTCCCAGACTCTGGTAGGACACTATTGTGAGAGGAGAGTGGGGAGGAATTTATGGCAGCCAAGGAGTGAGTGGATGGAAGGCTGTGCTGTGTTTGGAGGACAGGTGACAGCCCGCTCTGCTGGGACTTGTAGTGCCTCTGTGGGGGGCTGATATATGGCAACCCGCTCTGCTGGGACTTGTAGTGCCTCTGTGGGGGGCTGATATATGGCAACCCAATCTGCTGGGACTTGTAGTACCTCTGTGGGGGGCTGAGATATGGCAACCCACTCTGCTGGAACTTGTAGTGCCCTATACCGTGGGGAAACTGAGGAATCCTCAGTCCCCCCCACAGAGGCAAAAAATGTAATTACATTTATATGTTAAAGTTTATTTAAACAAATGGATGACTGGGTTTATATCAGGGTTGCCACACAAAGTAAGTTTACTGACAGTTTGTAAAAATCTGTGACCAATACTCAAGTAATATAAAGTGCTAATATATATTGCAAATATTGATATATAAATCATATTTCAATGTGCAAAGGTGCAATCAAATAACACTTTAAAAAATAGTCCAATAGTAATAAAGTGCATCAAAAATTCACAATGATTGTAAGTCTCTTCAGATTATGTAAAAAAAAGTGCAAAAAAGTGATGTGCAAAAATATCAGAGGGGGAAAGGGAAGGAAAAAAAATTTGCAAATCAACAGGATGAGATATGATGATAGCCTGTAGAAAACCTTCCACAATCCACACCCGGTGTGTTCTCGCCTCTCACCTCATAGATATACCCCGATGGGTCTAGTAATGCATCAAAGATGTTGGATCCCGATGAGCAGTACTGTCTTCCTCTTCAATGGAAATATCCTGGCAGGACAAGGAACCACGGCAGCCTCCAAGCTCTACGACCAACTCTTCTGATATTGTTCCAATATTGTCTCCATATCAAAGTAATTATAAACAGGGAAGAAGAGCCTCCATAGTGTAGTATTTTTTTTTCAAATAAACCTATGATTTTTTTTAACAAACATACAACATAACAGTTAAAAAATGTCAAGAGCCAGCAGCAATGCGAAAAAACGTGTCAAACAGAAGAACTTCCGGTCACAGCCGTAACCGCAAGTGACGTCACCTGGCTCCCTCTGAAGCGTTGCGTCACACCACACGTGACTTTTTTTAACTATTAAATTGTTATTTTTTTATTAAATATATGATTTTTAAATACATTACTACACTATGGAGGCTCCTCTTCCCTGTTTATATTTCCTTGGATCTGTTGACAATATTGGAACAATATCAGAATTTTGGCACCTTTCAGGGGGGAAAAGATACCTGTCAAATGCATGTATCTGCTCCCAATTCCGGGCATAGATCACTGCACTTTGTGCAGCGAACTATGCAATGTCGGGCCCCTCCTTCTCCCCCCCCCAGTTGTCTTCTGGGAGACACACAGGACCCAGAAGACAGCAGGGACCATTCAAATCGTGCAGCGTGACCCGTGCATGTGCAGTAGGAAACAGGCTGTGAAGCCGCAAGGCTTCACTTCCTGTTTTCCTTAGTAAGGATGTCGGCGCCTGCACCCAGAGCCGAGGGATGGGTCGGCTTCGGGAGAGGGCATCGTGGGCTCCCTGGACAGGTAAATGTCCTTATATTAAAAGTCAGCAGCTGCAGTATTTGCAGCTACTGACTTAAAAAAAAATTCCCAGGCGGAACTCCGCTTTGGAATTCAAAGGGTTGTTAGCGATTTTTCAGTGTTGGGGTCAACCCTCTATTAATCTTTCTCTTTAAAGATATTGGTTGTTTTTTTGCTGTCTTCAATAAATATTCAGTGCTGTATCTCTATGCTTGACTCCAACAATAATATCAGAAACATTGTCCATTCTATGCAGTAAGTCTGACCTGCAGTGACGCAGACTTTGAGAATAAGCCGATCAATTATTTGATTTACTGAACCTTCTAAATTAATTTAGCAATATTTTACAAGCATAATTCAGCACTGCTTTAACAGTAATAAATGACATCTGGCTCCCCTGAGACACGAACAAGAGAAGCCACTCTAGCAATTTCCAGACATGACCTAGCCCAGTTCCATTTAAGAAAAAGGAAATTGCCATATCTCTGATTAAAGAGATATTTTTAATCAGATGAAGTGCTTTATAAAGTTACAGCCAAGATTCCAATGCGCTTACTTGGCTATTCCATTGTGTTAGAGGTGAATGCTTCTACTGGATTTAGATGTAATCAGCACATAAATGTTTTGCTGTAACCAGCACCTTATTTTTACAATTTACTATTTCTAATGAACGGTGGTAATGTTTTTCAGTCCACCTGATACTGAATACAGATTTTCTAGTGACTGGATGACTGTGGCAGAGTTTAAACACATCTATCCTATCAATGATCTTCAAGGCCTCGTACACACGACCGGATCTATCCGCTGGGATTGATCTGCGGATCAGTTCCAGCGGACAAATCCGGTCGTCTGTACGGCCTAGCGGATATTTATCCGCAGAGATTCCTCCGGCCGATCGATTTCAAGTGGTTAGAAATTTCTTAGCATGCTAAGAAATCTATCCGCTTGAATCGTGTCCAGCGGATTGATCCGGTCGTCTGTACAGACTCACCGGATCAATCCGTCCGCTCCCCTCCCTCGCATGCGTCGTAATGATTCGACGCATGCGTGGAAGTACTTACCTTCCAGCGTCGCGCACGTCGCCGCGTCATCGTCATGGCGACGGCTCGACACGTCACCGCAGATGGATTCCGCGCGGATTTCGATCTGATGGTGAGTACAGCCATCAGATCCAAATCCGCCAGAGGATTTATCCGCTGGGAACGGTCCGGCGGACCGTTTCCAGCGGATATCCTCTGGTGTGTACGGGGCCCAAGACACTGGTGGGTGAGCAATACACAAATTTGCTTATTTCTTGGGCTATGCCAGCCTTGATTAACTTTATGGCCCAGATTCTCAAAGGACTTACGACGGCGTATCGCCACGTATGCTGTCGTAAGTCCGAATGAGAGCGGTCGTATCTATGCGCCTGATTCTTTGAATCAGTTACGCATAAATTCGGCTTAGATACGAGCGGCATAAGTCTCTTACGCCGTCGTATCTTAGTTGCATATTTACGCTGGCCGCTAGGTGGCGCTTCTGTAGATTTCCGCGTTGAATATGCAAATTAGCTAGATACGCCGATTCACGAACGTATGTGCGCCCAGCGTATCAAGATACGTCGTTTACGTAAGACATACGCCGGCATAAAGTTATCCCTCATAAAGCAGGGGTAAGTCATGTTAGGTATGGACGTCGGAAACGTACGAACAGCTTCGTATTTTACGTCGTTTGCGTAAGTCATCCGTGAATGGGGCTGGACGTAAGTTACGTTCATGTCGAAAGCATTGACTATTTGCGGCGTAATTTTGAGCATGCGCACTGGGATACGTTCACAGACGGCGCATGTGCCGTTCGTCAAAAGCGTCAATCACGTCGGGTCACTATTCATTACCATAAAACACGCCCACACCAGCCTACTTTGAATTACGCGGGCTTACGCCGGCACAGTTACACTACGCCGCCGTAACTTTGGGCGCAAGTTCTTTGTGAATACGGGACCTGCCTCACTAAGTTACAGCGGCTTAGTGTATCTGAGATACGCTACGCCCGCCTATAGATAGGCGCGTCTACGAGAATCTGGGCCTATGTCTCCAACATTGCAGTAAAGCTACATATCTTCCTTTTAAAATTTATTAGGACATCTGTGATAAAATATCATCATATGTTATTGAAGTTGTCATATGACTATATGGAGGATACTGTATAGGATAAAGGACAATGAGTGCTACCAATGGAACAAAATATTCTATTATGTTTGGAACTGTGGTCCTGCATCAGGTTCTCAAAGATTTGCTATGAGAGATTAGAGCCACATTTGGGTCAAATTAGGGCAATCACTTTGTGTGGAATTCAAAATCTGAAGTAGGCTTAGGCCTCGTACACACGATAGGTTAAACAGAGGACAACGGTCTGATGGACCGTTTTCATCGGTCAAAACCGATCGTGTGTGGGCCCCATAGGTTATTTATCCATAGGTTAAAAAAAAAACAACTTGCTTTAAATTTAACCTATGGATTCCTATCTGATAGGTCAAAACCGATCGTTAGTATGCACAACCATCGGTTAAAAATCCACGCATGCTCAGAATCAAGTCGGCGCAAACCGATGGTGTGTAGGCACGACGGACCATCAGTCAGCTTCATCGGTTAACCTATGACAACGGTCCTTCAGACCTTTCTCATCGAATGGACTGATCGTGTGTACGAGACTTTAAGGAGCGCGTCTCATGGTAGCACAAATTGAATATAATAGCTTAACTAGGAATATTCAAGCCAAGCCATAGGGAGGTTATGACAGTGTGGCAGGAGTCTTGACAGGGGTGGTAGGTTCCCCTGGGTTAAATTATTAGTGAGAAATGTGCCTGTATCCCTTTTCCATTATAAGAAATGAGAGAGACATATAATTGGAGGGAATGCATAGTCACCAAATAGTGGCATAAGGGTCTGGTGGACAATAATCTCTTGTTCAGGTAAGGATACCACACACACAAAGAGTGTGCTCTACTAAAATCGGTAAGGATTTCATAGCAGGTATGCACATGGGGGGGGTCCGTGGTAAAGATGTGATATCCGTGTCAATAAGATTGTCTTCAAGGACAGTCCATAGTTTTGTGAACTTACCGTGGAACCTGTCTAGGATGCAAAACAAAGAGGATGGGTGGGGTTACAAAGACAAGTGAGGAAGTGCCGCTTCACCTCTCCATTTGTGTAAGGATAAAAAAGCAGATTCAATCATTGGTTTCTTGTGTTGTCATATGAACTGAAGAATAGCTACTTTAACGCTGCGTAGAAAGCTCTTGGGGGAGGAACAGGGACTGTCTGAAATACATAAAGCAGCTTGTGTTGGATAACAATTTTTATATTTATACAACCAGGCCAGGAGAAGTAAGACTGTAAGCAAGTATTGATCATGCAAAGAGGAGGTAGGAATATGTATTCCCAAATATTTGATGGCTTATTATTGCCATTTAAAGGGAAAGTTAGGATGGATTCAAGCATCTCCTGAGGGGATAACGAGATTTTAAGGGCCTCTGTTTTGTCATAGGTAAATTTTATGTAGCGCCTGTGTACTTTCAGGTAAAGGTGCTATATTAAAATTTAAGGGGGATGAGAGAGTTAGTTAGCTCTCATCCAGTTGATTTGTCTAAATTGGGTCTCTGCTTCAGCTGGGCTGTACTGTGGGCTCATTCTGTTGTTGCTGGGGTGTTGTTCCACCCCAGGACAGTAGATGGCAGCAGTGGAGTCCAGGCTGGGGTGCCTCTTGCCAGCAGCCAATCAGGAGGGGTTTTCCCTTGCGGGGCATGCTGGGGGAGGGTACTTCTGGAGCAGATGCCATTGGGCTGGGGTTCTTGTTCCTGGTGTGGCACCCACCTTCAGGGTGACCAAACATCACGGCTCCCTGGCGATGTGGCCTACTAGGCCGGGGTGCATGTGCCACGTGGTGTTTGTGGTTCCGTGACCATGTTGGCCCGGAAAATTTGAAGTTGTGGCGGGGCTCCAGTAATCGACTGGGCCCAAACTCTGAGGAGATCCCAAGCAAGATAGCTGTTCGGTGGGGAGTCAGTCTGAGGAGCGCCAATGAGAGACCAATGTGAGGCTGGCAGTCCAACAGGGCCTAGACAATCCACCGGGGATCGAGGAAACCGGACACTGAGGGGTGGATGCTGGCCACCTGTCAGTCGGTAACCCAATTGAAACTACCTGAGAAAGATTTAGCAAGAAGAAGTTTACTGAGGAGCAGAGTCTCCATAACCTAGGTTCTGAGGCCAGGTCTGTGGCAGAGACCTGTCCCTCTCAAAGTTCAGAGTGATACCCTGGCTGCCAGGTCAGTGTGAGAGGCCTGTCCAGGTACACTATACCCACTCCGGCAGGAGTGGCGACAAAGTAAAGTGTCGTTGGAAGCAGGACTGCTTCCATACTGTTTAGGCCTGAATCTGCTACTTCTTCTCATCCATCTTTGCTGTCTACCTCAAGTTTTACTGTTTATCGTGTTGGGTAAAATAAAGCACAAGAAAAGACACCTGCTGTTTGGACATTCCATTATTGCTGGAGCTCTCATCATCTACCCCTAGATGCTCACAGAGGTAACACGCCATCCTAATCTATAACCAGCGGCTCCTTCGGGGGTGAGCGCTACATTTAATTTACCTATCCTTCCGAATTCCTTGAAATCTGACA
The DNA here is from genome assembly GCF_905171775.1 of Rana temporaria. NCBI lineage: Eukaryota > Metazoa > Chordata > Amphibia > Anura > Ranidae > Rana > Rana temporaria. The sequence continues at coordinate 135,521,276 of NC_053496.1, forward strand.
TTATAGAAGGAAGAGAGATATGTAGGGATGTAACAAAAATGTTCGGGCAGAACTTATGTTGTTTGGGGTTGATGACGGAGTTGAAATTTCCTGCCAATAAAACCACACCCTCTGAAAATACCATGAGGTCTTGGATATATCTGATACTTAGGGCAATTTGGTCATTGTTTGGGATATACATATTTACTAGTATACGTTTTGCCATTAACCACTTCCCGCCCGGCCTATGGCCGATTTACGTCCGGGAAGTGGTTATGAAATCCTGACAGGACGTTCTAGAACGTCCTGCAGGATTTCATGCCGCGCGCGCCCGTGGGGGCGCGCATCGCGGCGATCGGTGATGCGGGGTGTCAGTCTGACACCCTGCATCTCCAATCTCGGGAAAGAGCCTCCGGCGGAGACTCTTTACCACGTGATCAGCCGTGTCCAACCACGGCTGATCACGATGTAAACAGGAAGAGCCGCCGATGGCTCTTCCTCACTCGCGTCTGACAGACGCGAGTAGAGGATAGCCGATCGGCGGCTCTCCTGACAGGGGGGGTTAGCGCTGATTGTTTATCAGCGCAGCCCCCCCTCGGATCGCCACACTGGACCACCAGGGATGCCCACCCTGGAGCACCAGGGTGGGCAAAAAAAAAAAAAATGCCAAAAAAAAAAAAAAAAAAAGTCTAAAAAAAAAAGTCTAAAAAAAAAAAAAAAAAAAAAACAAAAAAAAAAAAAATGCCAGGCAGTGCCCACAAATGGGCACTGACTGGCAACAATCAGTGCTGCCACCCCAGTGTCCATCAGCGCCACCCCAGTGTCCATCAGCGCCACCCCAGTGTCCATCAGCGCCACCCCAGTGTCCATCAGTGCCACCCCACAGTGCCCATCCATGCCCAGTGCCCACCTAGCAGTGCCCATCTGTGCCACCCATAAGTATCCATCAGTGCCGCCCATGAGTGCCCATCTGTGCCGCCTATGAGTGCCCAGTGCCGCCTATGTGTGCCCATCAGTGCCGCCTATGTGTGCCCATCAGTGCCGCCTATGTGTGCCCATCAGTGCCGCCTATGTGTGCCCATCAGTGCCGCCTATGTGTGCCCATCAGTGCCGCCTATGTGTGCCCATCAGTGTCGCATACCAGCGCCGCCAATCAGTGCCACCTCATCTGTGCCCGTCAGTACTACCTCATCGATGTCCATCAGTGCCATCTCATCGGTGCCCATTAGTGCCGCCATATCAGTGCCCGTAATTGAAAGAGAAAACTTATTTACAAAAAAATTAACAGAAAAAAATAAAAACGTAATTTTTTTTCCAAATTTTCAGCCTTTTTTTAGTTGTTGCGCAAAAAAAAAAATCGCAGAGGTGATCGAATACCACCAAAAGAAAGCTCTATTTGTGGGGAAAAAAGGACGCCAATTTTGTTTGGGTACAGTGTAGCATGACCGCGCAATTGCCATTCAAAGTGCGACAGTGCTGAAAGCTGAAAATTGGCTTGGGCGGGAAGCTGCGTAAGTACCTGGTATGGAAGTGGTTAAGCAAGATCTTAAGGAAAATATATTTCCTTTCCGGATCAGAGCACATGTCTAGAATTTGGTATGTCAATTACTTGTGAAAGGTGATCAAGATCCCCCTGGACTTAGACTGTGGTACCACACTGGAAAATATTTATTTCTCAGTGCGTGTGGATGTTATCTGTGCGAAAATAAGTTTGCAGGATAAATACCACTCTAATCTTGCACACAGCAGGGAGATTTACCGCAACTCCACCCAAAACCCCAAACGCTTCCTTGGCTACCAAGAGGACCTTATCGCTGCCCTTATTTTCCCGAACTATCCACCCCAAACCATCCGATCTGATGTTTTAAGTCGTCTCGCCGAGCGTCACTTTCCCGATAAAGTCCCTCCCACAGAAACAGGCCGAAGACGTCAAAAAAGATGTAAGGTGTGTACCAGTGGAGGAGTCAGACGAGACACATCTTTCCATTGTGCCGATTGTCCCTCCCAACCAGGCCTCTGTGTACCTGACTGTTTTTGCCGTTGCCATACTAAACTAAATTATTAATCCTCTGTTCCTGCCTTCACACACCTTCACTCCCCTTATGCCTCAGCCTGCTCTGTAACTGACCCCGGCTTGTTTTTTTACCACAATTCTGCCTAACGATTTTGTAATACCTCTGCCTGATCTGCAACTGACCCTGGACTGTTTTTCGACCACGCTTCTGCCTAACGATTCTGTAATACCTCTGCCTGATCTGTAACTGACCCTGGACTGTTTTTTCGACCATGCTTCTGCCTAACGATTCTGTAATGCCTCTGCCTGATCTGGAACTGACCTCGGACTGTTTGACCATGTTTTTGCCTGCCTCATGGACTGATCTTGTACCCTTCTACTGGACTAGTGGGATTCAACACAGGGGTCTCACATATGTGAGGGGCTCCAGAAAAGTTTTTGTGGATGAAGAAAACAATTTTTTTTGTTTTCTCATCCTAGATTAGGGTCTGGTTGCCCGGAGGCTTCAAAGAGATTTGGGTGGGAGAAGCCTCTACCCCTGTCCCCATTCCGTCCTGAATGAGGCCCTACTACTGCCTGCTGCCTGTAGGACCTATGCCATCATGCCTCTGCCTGTTGCATGAACTGACCACCTGCACTAACCCTGACGGGACAGTATATCTGCCTGGACAATTGTGTATGCCGTTGCTGACCAAGTCCCTGCCTGCTGCCTGTACCAGTGCTATCCTGCTGTGTAGAACTGCGCTACTATTACCACAGGTAATCTTTTGTTTGCGCTTTGCTCAGCATAATGTATTTTGGGGTGTAATTCTTGGTATGTGCATGCTATGGGCCAGATTCACAGTTAGCGGTGTATGTTTGAGCGGGCGTAGCGCATCTTATATGTGCTACGCCGACGTAACATAGAGAGGCAAAAGCAGTATTCACAAAGCACTTGCTCCCTAAGTTACGGCGGCGTAGCGTAAATGGGCCGGCGTAAGCCCGCCTAATTCAAATTTGGAAGGTAGTGGGCGTGTTGTATTATAATTAACCGTGACCCCATGTAAATAAATGGCCGAACGAACGGCTCATGCGCGTGCATGCTCAGAATCACGTTGCATATAGTCCCTAAGAAACGCTCAATGCGTTCGACGTGAACGTAACTTACGCCCAGGCCCATTCACGTACGACTTACGTAAACAACGTAAAATATGACACTGTTCCCGCGCCCATACCTTAATATGACTTACCCCTGCTTTATAAGGGATAACTATACGCCGGACGTACGCCTTACGTAAACGGCGTAGCTTACTAAGACAGGCGCAAGTACGTTCGTGAATTGGCGTATCTAGGTCATTTACATATTCGATGCGTAAATCAACGGAAGCGCCCCTAGCGGCCAGCGTAAATATGCACCCAAGATACGACGGCGTAGGAGACTTACGTTGGTCGTATTAAGCCAAAATTTAGGCGTATCTTGTTTCCTGAATATGGCGCATAGATACGATGGCGCATCATAGAACTTACGTGGCGTATCAACAGATACGTCGGCGTAAGTTCTACCTGAATCTGGCACTATGTGTCTCTGGAACACCTGACGGTGTTCCTTGCATGTTGGATCTCTGTATGTGGTCAGGCTGTGTGGAAGTCTCACACATGTGGTATCGTTGTACTCAGGAGGAGTAGCAGAATGTATTTTGGGGTGTAATTTGTTGGAAATATCTTAGAAACAGACAACTTTGTGTAAAAAAAATCATTTTTTTCACATGTTCCAAAAACTTCTGGAAAAAAATGAACCATTCAAAAGACTCATTATGCCTCATAGATTATACGTTGGGGTATTAGCTTTCCAAAATGGGGTCACTTTGTGGGTAATTCCATTGTCCTGGTGTTCCAGGGCTTTCAAAAGTGTAATAGGTAGTCAGCTAGTTAGATGTGCAATTTATGCTCCTAAAACCCCTGATGGCGCTCCCTGCATGTTGGGCCTCTGTATGTGGCCAGGCAGTGAAAAAGTCTCACACATGGGGTATCGTTCTACTCAGGAGGAGTAGCAGAATGTATTTTGGGGTGTAATTTTTGCTATGTACATGCTATGTGTTAAAAATATCTTATCAATGGACAACTTTGTGTAAAAAAAATGCGTTTTCATTTTTTTCCCACATTTTCCAAAAACTGCTGGGAAAAAATAAACCGTTCAAAAGACTCATTATGCCTCATAGATTATACGTTGGGGTATTAGCTTTCCAAAATTGGGTCACTTTGTGGGTAATTCCATTGTTCTGGTGTTCCAGGGCTTTCAAAAGTGTAATAGGTAGTCAACTAGTTAGATGTGCAATTTATGCTCCTAAAACCCCTGATGGCGCTCCCTGCATGTTGGGCCTCTGTACAGTGGGTGACTGCGATATTGTGTCAATCTCGCTCCCTTTCTCGGCGAGATTGACCACCTACGAGCCCCATCGCGGGAGCCAGCGCCGAGCTGGCTTGCCGCGATGGAGACAAAGTCGTCATAGAAGCGACGGGGATCCGACTTGGATTCCCGCCAATTCTACACGTTTCATTAATAGCGCAAAAAATAAGAAATAAGAAAGCTCTATTTGTATGAAAAAAAGGACAACAAAAATCATTTGGGTACAGTGTTGCATGACTGAGTAATTGTCATTCAAAGTGTGCGAGCGCTGAAAGCTGAAAATTGGTCTGGGCAGGAGGGATGTTTAAGTGCCCAGTAAGCAAGTGGTTAAGCTAGTGCATTGTTGGTTCACTTACCTTTTCCTTCGATTTCCCTTCTAAAAAATGTTTTTCGTTGTTTCCTTTGTCTGAATTTCTCACTTCCTGTTCCTCCTCAGTAAGCTGTTCAGTAAGCTGTTCTGGCTGACTAACCACCGCTCGGATGATGGTGGCAAGTTTACTGAGGGGAAACAGGTTATGAGAAATTCAGACAAAGAAAAAAAACATTTAGAAGGGAAATCGAAGGAAAAGGTAAGTGAACCAACTATGCACTAGCTTAAAGGAACCTATTTAGAAAATAAAAAACGAATCTTTACAATCCCTTTTAACCTTTACATTTAGCTTGGCTTTAGCAGCACCTCAATCTAATAAAATATAAAGTACAGTTTGGCCTTTTTTTTACACTTCCAAAACAACACAGAATAGTACTGATAAAGAAAGATACAAAGGAATTGTGTCACTTATCCCTGTCTTGTTCTCGTTGCCTGTTAGAATGGTGACAAGATAGTATATCCAGGGGCAGACTGACAACTCATGGGGCCCTTGGGCAATAGGAGATTATGGGGCCCCCAGGCAATAGAAGATTATGAGGCCCCCAGGCAATAGCTAATGGGGCCACACAGTACTGTATATACACACACATACAGTATACACATCGCCAGCATCTGTCAGATAGTAGGGGAGAAAATTTGAGGAGAATAGAGGGGGTTCTGTACCATCTGGTAATTATTACACTCTTGTGTGGCCACATTTAGAGACCCTTTATGCGCATATGTATAGATTTTTTCCCAGTTCTCAGCAGTTAGAGAGGTATCAATATCTCTTTCCCAATTTTGGCATGAGGAGCTGGAGAAGTCTGTTTTATCCTCAAATAGTGAATCGTATAAGGTCGATATGACGTGTCTGGGCGGAGTTACTTTTGTGCAAAGGTCCTCTAATTTTGTAAGTTGTCTTGTCCAGGAGTGCGCAGTCTCGGTCTTGGTCAAGTAGTGTCTGTTTGTACAGTATTTGCCCGTGAGGCCAGTGGTGTATTAGAACCCTTTTCTCAAGACCCGGAGGAAATCCGGATTATTTCTTAGTGTTGTTAAAGGACTGAACCAGGGGGTTGTATTAGTGGATTTAAAGGTGCTATGGAAGAGTCTTAAAGTAGGACCTTAGGGTGCGATTTTATAAGTAAGGAATTGAGTTCTTGGGTGTATTGTATGTGTTCCAATGATACCCAATCTTTGACCGCTAGGTGTATATTTCAATCCACAATCTGTGTCAAGAGGGTTGCTTGGTGATATGTTTTTCCCCCTTTGTTTTTGTGTAGATACAATCTGGAAAGTTTAATCCTAGGGGATTTTCCCCTCCAGACAAAGGTGGAGCAAGCCTTACGGAAGGATGAAAAGAAAGATGCGGGTAAGAAAATGGGTATTGTATGCATAGCGTATAAGAATCAAGGCAATATTGTCATTTTGATTAGGGAGGCCCTACCAAACCAGGATACGTTTAGAGAATTCCATCTTTTTAAGTCTTTGTGTGTTTCTTTTAATATAGGCAAGAAATTGAGTTTAAAGAGGTCTTTTAAATTGGAAGGGATTTATATTCCTAAAAGCACAACTCTTTCGTTACACTATAATGTTGAATACCCCTACACTTTAATGCAAGAGGTTGCCCTCAGACTAGAACCCTATAATACCATTTACTAGCATTGCACCGATACCACTCGTGCAAATGCTCTGATCCTAAAACTGATACCTTCAAGTGTACAATTTGACAGTTTGAAAATCTCATGACCAGTCGCACCCCATTGTCAGCAACAATTGAAATCATTGTGACTCAATTCGCAGCGACTTTGAAAAAGGTTCCTGCACTACTTTTTTGAGATTTTGCCAGCCACAATGAAATCAGAGGTCCAAATCGCACTGATCTGAAGTAGCGTGATTACAAAGCCGCACTGGTGTAAACCAGGGATATTCCAGGGCAAAATAGGTTTCGATATTTGGTATCAGCAAGTATTTGAGAAAAAGTATCGTACTCATAATCTTAAAAAATTGGTATCAGTGCCTTCGCTGAGAACCCTTCACTGGTTGCCAGTAAAAGACAGAATTGTATTTAAAGCACTCTGCCTGACACATAAGTGCATCCATGGGAAGGCGCCGCAATATCTTTGCGACAAGATAGAACCTCACAATTCTAATCGCGTTCTGCGATCCACTGACCAAAATCTGGTCAAGGTGCCAAAAACCAAATACAAGTCCAAAGGAGAAAGAAGGTTTGCTTTTCAAGGTCCGAGACTATGGAACGCTTTACCAACCAGCGTTCGGTTGGAGGAAAACCACCTGACTTTCAGAAGACAGATTAAAACTCTGCTCTTTTGATGTCATGAGACACGAAACATCAAGCGCCCAGAGGCGATTCAGTTCGCATGTGCCGCGCTATATAAGTTTTTCATTCATTCATTCATTCATCCCTACCATTTACCCCTGCCTCACCACACCTAATCCAACACCATGATCTGTCAACGCCTCAATATCAAAAACCTCTGCACTTCACCCCTGGTATAAACGTATGACAATTCTCCAAGGTTACTCAGCACATGGGATATCTAGAACCCAAGTCTGAAAGAGCTCTCCAAGCTATGACTCTAGTATCAGGTACATTCTAGTTAATCTTTACATTATGGCCTACAGTGGTGCACCAATTTTTTTTTTTTTTGGGGGGGGGGGGCACAAACAAACAAAAAAAAACAAGAAAACAATTGCAGCCTCACTGTGCCCATCAAACACAGCTACTGTGCCCATCAATTGCAGCCACTGTGCCCATCAATTGCAGCCACTGTGCCCATCAAACGCAGCCACTGTGCCCATCAATTTTTGCAACTGTGCCATCAATTGTCACCACTGTGCCATGGCATCAATTGTCGCCACTGTGCCATGCCATCAATTGTTGCCACTGTGCCATCAATTGTCACCACTGTGCCATCAATTGTCGCCACTGTGCCATCAATTGTCACCATTGTGCCATGCCATCAAACGCAGACACTGTGCCGTACCATCAAACGCAGCCACTTTGCCATCAATTGTCACCACTGTGCCCATCAATTGTCACCACTGTGCCATGCCATCAAACGCAGCCACTGTGCCCATCAATTGTCGCCACTGTGCCCATCAATTGTTGCCACTGTGCCATGCCATCAATTGTCGCCACTTTGCCATGCCATCAATTGCCGCCAGTTTGCCCTGTAAAATGCTGCCAGATTGCCCCCTTATATACCAACCAGATTGCCCCCCCCCCCTCCGCCCGACACTTACCTTTCTCGGGTCAGCCATCCTCCCTCCACTGTCCCTCGATGTCTTCTCCAGCCCTCGATGACGCTTCAGCCAATCAGGTTACCGGTAACTAGACCCAGTGAACCTGATTGGCTGAGACGCATGTCAGTGTTAACCAGGGAATGCACACCCCGTGTGTCCCCTGGTTAACTATTTGGAAGTCGATTACAGCCCACAGGCTGTAACCGGAAAGCCTAACAGAGCCGCTGGCTTTGATAGACATTAGCATAGCCGAATCAGCAACTATTCTGGCACATTTTATGCCTGGCCATACCCACCTCCATAGATACAGTATAGATGATATCCTCTGAAATCACTAGTGAAACTTCACCTGAGAGATCCCATTACACCATTAAAATATACAAAAAGTTTCCTGGTTTCTAGATTCCTATTAACTACCGTATTTATAATTCTCCTTGATTTGTTTTACTCCTCACATGGCAATATTAGTAGACTTGATACAGATTATCCCAACCACACACCCATGGGCATGAACATTTATACTCTCTCTAACCAGATGTATATTAGAATGCTGTCCCTTAGGGGTTAAGACATTGTTTAAAGTTAAAGAAATATTTAATCCCATTTACAGTAGCTCACAATATCCAGGAAATAACATAACAATACCAATACATTTACATTAAAGGGTAAATCTAATTTCCTGCGAAGAAATAGCAAATGAAAAAAATAATATAGTATATACAATTGCTACACAAGTCATGCTGTAAGTGAATGTTATTAAAAATTATAACTAAAATAATTGGATTGGGGAGGGCCAAAAAAGAAAAAAAAACACAGTGCTCAACACCAGTCAAATTTACCCAGCTTCTAATGCATCTAAAAGCTCACTACAATTGACCAAATCAACAAACATAAAATAGATTTTTTTTAAATTTCAATAATAATAATGATACCAGAAAAAAATAACAGCCATATCCTAAATATGATCCTGAGGTTGATATATTGAATACATTAAGATCTAGCTGCCAGTGACAGCGGCGTTATTCCATCACAAGTGCGCTCTCATACCCATAATGGTGACCAGGGCAGGGGTCCTGATTTACAATTCATCACTCCCGGCTTTCAGTCGACCCAGACTGTTATGCCTAGCACATGCCATTTTTCTGTGAGAGCAATTTTATCCATTTAAGAAATGGTTTATGCTTAATATAGGGTTTAGCGCTCTTGTGTCTATCCTTTTGTTTTCCAGTGCTATTAAAATATGGTTTTCCGCTCATTCACAGACGCCCAAAAACAGACGATAATTTGATTCTCACTGAAAATGTCAATATGCACAAAAATTCAGGAACTTAACTACAAGATCTTAACCAGGTGGTACTACACACCTCAGGTATTGCACAGATACTTCCCCACAGCCACGAACAAATGCTGGAGATGCCAGTCAGAGGTGGGAACACTTCTCCATATCTTCTGGTCCTGCCCCCGCTTACAACACTTTTGGACAACAGTTAAAACGGTCACCCCGAAGTTCACCAACCATGTAATCTGTGACGACCCTACCTTTTTTCTGCTTCAAGCTACCTCAATACCAGCACAGAGCTACAGAAAGTCAATCATTAGGCACCTACTGAACCAACCAAATCCTGCATCCCCCTCAGATGGAAGAAAAGTTCTCCCCCGTCAGTGGGAATGTGGATATAAAAAAATTGGAAGATTTGGTTCTCACGGCCCAAAACAAACAGGAGAGGCACTCTGAGGCGTGGAGGCTCTGAAATATTTTTATCTTCTCTGATGAAGGATCGGCCCTACTCAATTCTTAACCTGGCAAGGGGATACAGCAGTGATTCCTCCCCATCCCTTCTTCTCCCTCCCCCTACCTCCCCTTGTTTGTTTCTCTCCCTCTCTCTCTTTCTCCTCTCTGCGTCCTTCTCCCAGTTTGTCCAGTCTTATTTTGGTGTCCTTTTCCTCCCCATTCAATATCTCCTCTCCCTATTTTCTCTGGGCGATACTTTTGATAATGTCCACAGATTCCACTCCCCCCCCTTTCCCCCCCCCTTTTTTTTATTCCCCTTCCCCCCCTCCCCCCTTTTCTCTTCTCTTCTCCTCTCTCCCTTCTTTTTTTTCTTTCTCTCTCCTGTCTCTCTTTCTTTATCTTTTTAATTAAGGTGTTGTGAGTATTAGACTGCTGGTAGACAAGACACGGTGACACCCCCCACTTGAAGACTTTAGAGTAATGCAAAAACATCTGAGGGGGTCACTGAACAGATGGCTAGGAGCTCTAAGGCCTCGTACACACGGACAGACTGTTCGCTGAAAAGGGTCTGCCGGACCCTTTCGGATTTTATGCATCCTCTGCAACAAAAAAATCTTTTTAGGAGATACTCCCAAAGGGAAATCACATCTAAAAGGATTTAGATCCTGCTACTTTCCTCATTAGGACCCATAAAGTGCAGTAGCTGATTGATAAATATAAAACCACTCTCATACAGATTCACTTTGGACACAAACAAACAGCTATTTCTTCAGAATAACAAAAGGTAGGAATCTGCAACAAAGTTTGTTAACATAGTAGTTCAATCTCAGTGTTGTTGATGATATAAAGCTAAGCATATCTATGACGTCACAACAGCATATAGCAGCTTTAGAAGTAGACCAATTTAATTAGTGGGGTGGACAGCTATATGGCAGAAGAGGGTCAATTGGAAACTAAAAATATGAATGCACATTACTGGCTGGGGGGAAAACCTCTGGGGGAATCAAGGATGGAAAAGGATGTGGGGTTGCTAGTAGAGGATAGACTATGTAATAGCATGTACCAAGCTGCAGCAAGGAAGGCCAGCAGAGTAATATGCATAAAAAAGGTATTTACTCAAGGGATAAAACTATAATTCTACCAGTTTACAAAACTCTGGTTCTACAGCATCTTGAGTATGCTGCAGTTTGGCCTCAGGAAGGATGTGTCTAAACTTGAGAAAGTTCAGTGAAGCGCAACCACGCTAATAAGGGGGCCGAGTATCTCAGTTATGAGATACAACTACAAACATTAAATATATTCTCCATGAAGGAAAGACACTTAGGCCTCGTACACACGACCGAGGAACTCGACGGGCGAAACACATTGCTTTCCTTGTCGAGTTCCTTGTTAGGCTTGTCGAGGAACTCGACAAGCTTGCTTTGCATACACACTGTCAAGACAAAATCTCCTCGTTCTCAAACGCGGTGACATACAACACATACAACGGCAGGGGAAGTTCGATTCCACTGGCACAACTCTTGGAGCTGGTTTTGCTAATCTCATGTGTTTGCGTGTTAAGTAAAAGTTTGTTAAGAGACGATTTGCACTTTTCAGTCTGTTACAGCTTGAAAAATGTGTTATCTCCATTACAAATGCTACTTTTACTCCCTTCTCATACTTTATTCTGAGCAAGCATAGGTTTCTTAGCATACACACGCTCGAGTTTCTCGTCGAAAACCAGCCCGACGAGGAACACGACGAGCAAATTGAGACTCCCGTCCGGGAAAAAGAGAACTTTCTCTCTTTTTTGCTCGTCGAGTTCCTCGACAGTTTCCTTGATGAAAAAAATGTACACACGACCGGTTTGCTCGGCAAAAAAGCTCTCCCACCAAGTTTCTTGATGGATTCTGCCGAGGAAACCGGTCTTGTGTACGAGGCCTAAGGGGGAGGGAATATGATTGCAATAAACTATATCTTTCAATGGGGATTCAAGAATTGTGAGGAAACTATTTAGCTTACGGACTCTAAACAAGACATGTGCAGGGGTGTTTTATCACACTGGCACCCCTGGGCACTGTCTAGGAGCCCCTGTATTCCCCCCCACCCCCCCCACCCCCAGCAGGGGGAATCGCATGTTGACACTGGACAGAGAGAGTGATTAGTGTGGTGGGTGGGGTAAGTAACTGGAACCAATCTTTTGTGGCTCACCCTGCAGCCGCTGAAAGCCGGCTGCAGGGCGAACCACAATAGATCGGTTCCAGTTATTTCCCCTACCCGCCGCACTGATCACTATCAGATTTCCCTCCTCTCCTCTCCCGCCGGCAGCAGCCAAAGGCACACAGGAGGATCTTCAGGATGGAGGTTATGTCAGCGGGGAGTGTAGATAAATAAAAAAAACTCCTAGATGTGTTTCTTACTTAACCGCTTGCCAACTGCCTCACGCACTTATACGTTGGCAGAATGGCACAGGCAGGCAAAGCAACGTTTATATATAAAAAAATGTATTATATCATACAAACTTAAGTGTCCTTCAACAATAGTGTTCATACAATAAAACAATAACGTGTGAGTTCATAAATACTAAAGGATTAACTCTGAAGATTCGTTCCAATAGATAAATATGAGCGGACTCATAAATGGCAAAGTCCATATAAATTAAATGGGATAAGGAAAACTTGACAGCAGGGGAATCTACTCTGATGTTCTGTTCATCTAGTAAAAGAAAGGAATTCACAGCCGCTTACCAGATAGAAAATCATATAACGCCCATCAGAATATACTCCAGCCAGGCCAGGATAATCATCCAGGGATTCCTCCTCCAGGACACACCGTTCGCGTTGTACTGAAATCCGTTCGGCTTACACTGGATTCCTGCTGCGGTATACTCCTCACAGTTTCACCCGATCGGATCACCGATTCCATGTAACACTCAGGCAGGATAAAAAGAAGAAAGCCTCATGGTGTAGTATGAAGGTTCAAAGGCATTTATTTAAAAAGTTGGATTGCACTGTAAACCCACCGCAAATACATCAAAGGGCATGCAAAGATAAAAAAAAACACAGCCGCGGCTGACAGTCCAATCGGCTCGTGCGTGGTGACGGATAGAGTACTGACTCCACCCGACGTGTTTCCCCGTAACAGGATTATTCTGGGAAAGGAGAACGTATCCATACATCACTTACCACAACATTTTAAAGGCAAGAAAAGGCGCGAAAAGCATCGTGAGACACCGGAAGCCACAAACAAAGTCGGCCCACCGGTGACACACATGCTCCTCTACAAAACGGATGCAAAGGGAGCCGTGGAAACAGACAAAAACTTCCGTATTCCATCACAGCTCACACTGCAACTCCAAATTCTGCTTATTATAAAAAACGTGTTAATAAAATAGCATAAAAAAATAATATGAGAAAAATACCTCAGAACCTAATCACATTTTGATTTTACATAGTAACCAATACATTAAAAATCAAACAATACATAAAAAATGGCACACATATCAATTGTATTAGTTGACAATAAAACTAATTTTCCTCAGGGAGCCTGGAGGGGATATGAACTCCCCCAGACTTCCATATTGGAAATAGTATATCAAATTATCTGACCAATGCAAAAATGTATATAAATAAGACTATATATTAAAAAATATATATTAAAAAATTATACATACATTTTTTTGAAAAAACGTATTCTTCTCCCTAAATATCCAAACACTAAAGGAGGAAATTGCAATATGTCAGAAAAAAAAGGGGGGGGGACAAGGAAGGAGGAACTCAATACTAAGATAGGGGAGGATTCCACAGACAAGAGGGGGGAAGGGTTCCCAAGGTAATAATTATGCCAATATGGAACTGAGCTATTATTAATATGAAAATTGATGTCCCATACCACATTGAGTCCCAGGGGGTTATAACACTGGAGATCAAAAATCTACCTGGTCTCACGGTGGGAAATATATCTCTTCAGATCATTTTCCCTCCAGTGTGGAACACATTTTTCTATAGCTATAACCTGGAGTAAAGATGTATCTCAATGATGGAAATGGCGGAAATGGCATGAAACACTGTGCCCTATGAACCCTCTCCTGATATTAGAGAGATGCTCCCCTATATGAACATTTAAGGGCTCTGGTGGTATGTCCAACATATTGTAGCCCACATGGGCATTTCAAAAGGTATATGACCCCTACAGTACTGCAGGTAATAAACTCAGAAATCTGGAAGGTTTTAGAAGTAACGTGAAATGTAAAAGTCGAAGTTCTAATAGTTTGTGATGTTTTGCATACAGCACACTTTTTGCAGGGAAAATACCCTTTTAAATTACCAAACATTGTGGGGCGTATTGGAGGGTCAATAGCACTAGGGGCCACAATATCTTTCAATGACCTATTACATCTAAAAAGGATTTTAGGTTTATCAGGTAACACAGGTGCCAGGATTTTATCGCTTTTAAGAACTTGCCAATGTTTCCTAAATATCCCATTTATCCACAAATACTGTAATGAAAAGGTTGTAAGAAAAGACCGCTCATATTGGTTGGGGCAATTGGAAACATCCTTAACCCTAGGAACCAACAAATCCTGTCTATCCAATGACGAAACAGTCCTTAGATCTTCATCCAAGGTAATGGTATCATATCCCTTTTCAATACAACGTTCTCTCAAAATCTTGGCCTGACTCTGGAAGTACTCCGGAAATGTGAAATTGTGCTTAATGCGCCTAAATTGCCCCTTCGGAATGGCTTTCAGACAATTCGGATGATGGTTACTACTTGAAGTAATATAGCCATTCCTGTCTGTGCTTTTAATGTACGTTTTAGTGCACAGACGTCCATGTTCCTTAAAAATAACTAAATCCAGAAATGTAATGGAAGTCCTACGGTGTTCGTAAGTGAATCGAATTCCCCATAGGTTATTATTGATAACACTCATGAACTGATGAAGGGACTCCTCATCCCTGCTCCATAAAAAAATAGCATCATCGATGTAACGTTTCCAAAAGAGGGGGCATGGCTCCCTCATAGGAAATAGTAAATCATGTTCCCATCCAGTGTAAGCCGAACGGAATTCAGTACAACGCGAACGGTGTGTCCTGGAGGAGGAATCCCCGGATAATTATCCTGGCCTGGCTGGAGTATATTCTGATGGGTGTCTTCGATCTGGTAACTGGCTGTGAATGCCTTTCTTTTACTAGATGAACAGAACATCAGAGTAGATTCACCTGCTGTCAAGTTTTCCTCATCCCATTTAATTTCTATGGACTTTGCCATTTATGAGTCCGCTCATATTTATCTATTGGAACGAATCTTAATCCTTTAGTATTTATGAACTCACACGTTATTGTTTCTTTGTATGAACACTATTGTTGAAGGACACTTGAGTTTGTATGATAATTAAACATTTTCTAGGTGGGAACACAATTCATTTTTTTATATATGTATGTTGACTGAAGTTTTAAGGTTTTTGCAGCACCACTTCATTTATCATTTATTTTTACTTTTGCAACCTTTCTTGTTTGCACGTTGGTGTAATTTTTTCATAATTTATTTAATAAGGGTTTCAGCGCAGATTTTTTTTTTTTTTTATAAAGCGATATTTATTATAGTAAAGAGTACAAAATATTCCTTTTTTTTTCAAAATTGCCGCTCTATTTTTGTTTATAGCGTAAAAAAATAAAATCTGCAGAGGTAATCAAATAGCACCAAAAGAAAGCTCTATTTGTGGGGGGAAAAAAGACGTTAATTTTGTTTGGGAGTCACGTCGCACGTCCGCGCAATTGTCAGTTAAAGCGACGCAGTGCCGAATCGCAATGTATGAACAGCGATCAGTCATATCCCCTAGTCAGTCCCACTCCGCCCTTCAGTTAGAACACACACAGGGAACATAATTTACCCCTTCCTCGCCCCCCTAGTGTTATCCCCTTCCCTGCCAGTGGCATTTTTATAGTAATCCAATGCATTTTTATAGCACTGATCGCTATAAAAATGCCAATGGTCAAAAAATGTGTCAAAATTGTCCGAAGTGTCCGCCATAATGTCGCAGTACCGAAAATAAATCGCTGATTGCCGCCATTACTAGTAAAAAAAAAATATTAATAAAAATGCCATAAAAATACCCCCTATTTTGTAAACGCTATAACTTTTGCGCAAACCAATCAATAAGCGCTTTTTGCGGGGCGTGGCTACCGCGCGAAGCTGCATGGACGTGTAATCCGACAGCTCCGCTCCAGGCACGGGAACCGCCGACGATAGAGGCACTACCACAGCTCACATCCACTCGGACTCTCCGCGTATCAGACCCCGGACGGCAGCGGTATGACCCGCAAACGTAAGGAGTCAAGGGAGCCGCGGAAATTGGAGGACTTTTATCCTCCGAAGGGCCGCGGCCTACACCAAGATGGCGCCGCTCCGGAGACTGTCTCCCCGGCCTCCTCGCGTGGCTCACATTCGACCGCGTCCAGCCCAGGAGACCAAGCAGGCTTGTCACGGAGGTCTCCAGCGACACTCACCCCAGCATCTACTCCTCTCTCCAGAAGCCCTGCCAAATCTAAGCCCCGCTTGGAGGGAGATGCAGGGACACTGAGACCTGGACAGGACTCCATGGAGGACACGAGGGAGCTGATTGACCCATTCACTGCCTTTCCTACCTCAGGTAAGGCGGTTTCAGATACAACTTTAAAGGACATGTTAGTTTCCCTACGTAGCTCCATGCACGCTGATATGATGCAATGCATGCGTAACTTCAAGGCTGAGATGGGAGAAATGGGGGAGCGTGTCACACATGTGGAGGAAAAAATGGGTGAATTTGCCAGCTCTCATAATACCCTGATTGATGCCCATGCTGACCACTCAGAAGAACTAGCTTGGCTTAGGGCAAAGGTGGCCGACCTCGAGGACAGATCGAGGAGGAACAATGTAAAAATTAGGGGGGTCCCTGAGTCAGTCCTCCCAGCACAACTTCATCACTATGCTCGGGACTTGATTCACCAAATCCTCCCCTCTATCCCGGAGTCCGAACTGCAGATAGATCGCATCCACAGATTGCCCAAGCCAGCCCACCTTCCTGATAATATCCCCCGGGATGTTTTAATGCGGGTGCATTTTTATCATGTGAAGGACCAGCTTATGATGACTTTCCGCAAAACGCAGCAACTTCCTGAGCAATTTGAACGCATCCAACTCTATGCGGACTTATCTCAATTTACGATGCAAAAGCGTAGGTCTCTGATCCCTGTAACCAAAGCGTTACGGAATCATAATGTCCCCTACCGCTGGGGTTTCCCAGTAAAGCTCACTATCACTCATGACGGAAAAAACTCTGTAGTGACGAGTATAGACGAGGGCCTTGCTCTACTCAGAGCTATGGACATCCTTCCGGAGCAATCACAACCTAGTGCCTCGTCCCCAGAGAAAATAGGAGTCCAATCTGAATGGCAAACAGTGGTGAGGAAGAAGAGTGGCAAAAACAAATCCAGCTCATAATATGCCTATATGGTTAGTTTTTTCTGAACCTCAAGGTTCCCACCTTGACCTGGCGTACGTGTACGCACGTTATGTTTACCCCCTCAGTTGTGGGTAGAAACCCTACCCTCTGGTTCTTGCATGGACAAGTCGCATTTTTACTACATTATTTGCTTTTTTCTTTTCTTTTTTTGACTTTCTTTTTGTTCCCCGTCCTCCCTCCCTCTTCCTGGAATGGTCTGCTCTCCGTTCATGCTGCTCTCCCTGCACCGCTCCGAACTGGATCGTCCACCTTCCCCCTGCCTGTCAGTGATGCCGAAAACCTGGAGCCTCTGAAGTTTATGGAACTAAGGTACTGTTATCATCCGCACCCACACTGTGACCATGGCGCTTAAAATAGTGTCCCTCAATGTCAACGGCCTTAACCACCCGGCCAAGCGGGCCTCGGTCTGGAGGGAAGCGCTTAAACTCCAGGCCGACGTTCTTTGCATACAAGAGACGCACTTTCGGGCTTCTGAGCCTCCTCGCTTTCAACACAGGAACTTTCCACATATCCTCATGGCTTCAGCCCCCACTAAACAAAAAGGGGTTCTCATTGCTTTCAGAGACACGGTGGCCCTTACATTGTTGAAAACCCACGCTGACCCAGAGGGGAGGTATCTCATTTTGCTTTTGGAACTCAACAACAAACCCTTCACTCTGGTCAGCTTGTACGCTCCAAACTCCCACCAAATCCGGTTTCTGAAGAGACTTTATAGTAAAATAGCTGCCCTCAAAAGGGGATCCCTGGTAATATGTGGGGACCACAATTTAACAGCAGACCACACTCTGGACTCATCGTCTGGTACGAAATGAACCCCACCCCAGCTTCAACCCCTGTTTCACGCTGAAGACATTTTTGATGTTTGGAGGTGCCAGCACGCTGATGAGCGTGACTATACTTTCCATTCTGCCAGACACAACTCTTACTCCAGGATTGACCTGATTCTGGTGGATAAAATGCTCCTGCAGGCGGTGTCCTCCTCCACCATCCACGAGATCTCTTGGTCTGACCATGCACCTGTGTCGATTACGGTGGTGGAGGGGCACACCCCGAGCCCTGCATATGTGTGGCGGGCTAACTCCCGAGTTTTTCAGTCATCATCCCATGTGTCTATGTTATCCAAGAGTTTGTCCCAATTTTTTGCGGAGAATGCAGGTTCGGTCTCGGATCCTGCGATATTATGGTGTGCCCATAAGGCTTTTGTTAGAGGGATCATTTTGCAGATATGTGCGAGGGAGAAAAGGCTGAGGACACAGAAAGTGGACAGGCTCCTTAGGGACATCCAACTCTTAGAAGCCCAAAATAAGCTCAAAGCTACAGATCAACTTGCACAAAAACTATCACAGAGCCGCTCTGATCTCAGACTTCTATTAATCCACCAATATGACAAACACCTGCGGGCCCTAAAACTGACCCATTACTCCTCAGGTAACCGTGCTGGTAAATTCCTGGCCCAAAGACTTAAAGCCGCTAGGGTCAAATCTAAAATTCCATACCTTCTCCACTCGTCCAACAATTCTAAAATTGTGAACCCCAAGGACATAGCGAACTCCTTTGCGGAGTACTACTCCTCCTTATATAATCTAAATAGAGACCCCAAAACGCCCCAACCCTCAGAAGATGCCATCCAGGCCTTTTTTGCTAAGATCAATCTCCCCTCCCTATCGGAGGGTCAACTCACGTCACTGAACGCACCCATAGGGGAATCTGAGATCAGAAGCGCCATTAAATCACTCCCACTGGGTAAATCCCCAGGACCGGACGGGCTGCCGGGTGATTATTATAAGCTCCTACAGGACAGTCTGACACCCACACTACAAGCTGTGTTTACTGAAGCTGTGTCCTCTGCCTCGTTCCCCTCCGAGATGCTGAAGGCTTATGTGGTTACAATTCCTAAACCAGGCAAGGATCCCACCACCCCGGCTAACTTCAGACCCATATCCTTGCTCAACACTGACGTTAAGCTGTACGCAAAGATCCTGGCCCATAGACTTCTCCCTGTCCTCCCGACCCTTATCAGCCCTGATCAATCTGGTTTTACCCCGGGGAGACAGGCGTCAGATGCGACTAGGAGGGTGCTCGGGGTGGTGCAGTGTGCTAAGTCCTGTCGGACGCCTTCTCTGCTGTTGTCCTTGGACGCGGAGAAGGCGTTCGACAGGATACATTGGGGGTACATGAGATATACTCTACAGAGGTTTGGCTTCACGGGACCCATCCTTTCGGCCATACTTGCCTTGTACTCCTCCCCTTGTGCTCAGGTGTATACATCAAACCTGCTGTCGGATGCATTTACTATCTCTAATGGCACAAGACAGGGGTGCCCCCTCTCCCCCTCAATCTTTAATCTTTTGATAGAACCCCTAGCGGAGAGGATTAGATCCCATCCGGATATCAAGGGTTTCCCTGTTCAAGGTAGATCCCACACTATTAATCTCTTTGCCGACGATATAATCATCTTCCTCACCTCTCCCTCGACCTCATTGCCGCATGCCCATGACGCACTAGCAGCATTCAGTGACATCTCTTATTACAAGGTGAACTTCTCAAAGTCAATCATTCTTGACCTGGGCACTCCACCTCCTACAAAAGCTCATCTCCAAAAATCCTTCCCCTACACTTGGAGCAAATCCTTTATCTCCTATCTAGGAATTAAAATAATGGCGGACCCATCCAAACTTGCGGATGCCAACTACTTACCTTTGATCGACAAACTGACTAAAGACACCAATAGATTCGCTAATACGGAGCTATCTTGGACTGGACGTTTAGCCACATTTAAAATGATGATCCTACCTCAGATGCTTTACATCTTTAGAACGCTTCCCATCCCCATTCCCAGGGTGCACCTTAAAGCCCTCAATGGCATCCTGTCCAAATTTATTTGGAAATCAAAAAGACCCCGTTGTGCCAGAACCTTATTGGTCAGACATAGATCGGTGGGAGGGATGGGGCTTGTGGACATTCAAGACTATTTTCGGGCGTCGATTCTGACACAACTCAGACCATGGCTGACCTCCCCGAACGACCCTAACTCTATCTGGACCGACATTGAGATGTCCCTTAGCCCGACTAAAAATCTCAAACTCCTGCTACTACTGGACACGTGGAAACCGTTTCCGCTAAGTACTTTACCGCTCACACTTCGGGCCTCTCTTGCGGCCTGGAGGGAGCTGCGTGATGCGCCTCCCCTGCCCTCTGGATGCGTAGAGCTTTCAGTTCCCATAGAGATCCTTTCTCTGGCTATCCCGAACCTTTCGATGTCGGACTGGCGGGACAAAGGTATCCTGTACATAGAGAACCTCTTCCACAATAATGTCCTTCGCCCGTTCGCCTCCCTTCAGGGCCAATTTGCATTGTCCCATAGGGATCACTATGCTTATCTTAGGATTGCCCATTTTTTGAAATCCCTAACTTCTTATCAAATGTGCTTCCATAGGGAGGCATGGGACTTTTACACTTCTGATCCAGCACCACCCAAGGGTATCGCAATTTTTTACAACTTTTTCCAACACAAAATGTATTTTAAGAAATCCCGGCCGTTTGAGAAGTGGGAGGAGGATTTAGGAGTGACTTTTACAGAACAACAGTGGAAGCAAGCATTCCGCTCAATCTACAAAGCGTCTAGCTGTATAAACCACTGGGAATTGGCCCAAAAAATTGCCCTCAGGTGGTATCTCACTCCCTACAGGCTCTCCAAGTTTGTCCATCTTGGCTCACCACTATGTTGGAGGAACTGTGGGGAGTCAGGTAACCTGCTCCACATGTTCTGGACGTGCAAACACCTGAGAAGTTTTTGGAACGCTATATTTACGTACATTTCCAGGATTACTGGATTTTTGACCCGCCCAAACCCTGCCCTTGCGGTACTGCATATAGGCATTGAGAGGTTTCCACCAGATCTTAGAGTGGTGATCTCTCACATCCTGTTGGCGGCTAGAACTCTTATTGCGAGACACTGGAAGGCAGACAGGGCCCCCAATGCATCAGAGGTTCTGGTAATCACCAGGTCGCATTATGTCTATGAGTCTCTAATAGCTAATAGGAGAGGCAGTAGGCCGAGGTTTGATGTGGTTTGGCAGGTGTGGACCACACACTTTCCAAGTGATGTATAGGTGAATTTTTCGAGTGACTGATGTGATTTGTTTCTAAATGATTGCTGTACTGGGGGCGGGCAGACCCTTCCTTCCTCCCTTCCTTCCTCCCCTCCTTCCTTTCCCTTCCCTTCCCTTACCTTTACCCCCTCTCCCCCTCCTCCCCCCTCCTTTCCATCTCTCCTCCATCTTAGTTTACTCCCATGACGGGCTAATGTTCTACTTATGGGCCTATGTTAAAGGACTAATGATGTTCCTGATTTTCTTCGGTCTTTGATCTGTCTGTGGACTTATGCTCATGTAGACCCTATATAGAATGTCATCGTGAAATTGGCCTGTTATGTCTCTATACCCTTTTGTATTCTTTTGTTTATTATTTCTGATCCTTGGTTGTACACCATAACCTGTTTTGAAAAACTTTTCAATAAAAACGAATTGATACAAAAAAAAATAAACGCTTTTTGCGATTTTTTTTTACGAAAAATATGTAGAAGAATACGCATCAGTCTAAACTGAGGAAAAAAATTTTTTTTATATATTTTTGGGGGATATTTATTATAGCAAAAAGTAAAAAATATAATTTTTTTTCAAAAATGTCGCTCTATTTTTGTTTATAGCGCAAAAAATAAAAACCGCAAAGGTGATCAAATACCACCAAAAGAAAGCTCTATTTGTGGGGAAAAAAGGACGCCAATTTTGTTAGGGAGCCACGTCGTACGACCGCGCAAATGCCAGTTAAAGCGACGCAGTGCCGAATCGCAAAAAGTGCTCTGGTCTTTGACCAGCAATATGGTCCGGGGGTTAAGTGGTTAAGTAGTCTGCTGTGTTTACAGTTTGCTACATGCAGAGAGTTTTTTTTAAGAACAGGTGAAAAACTTGCGCAGCAATCGTGATGCATCGTGATGCATCGCGGAATCTAATCGAATCGGGGACAGGGTAATCGTAATCAAATTGAATCGTGAGGCCAGTGAAGATGCGCACCACTAGTATTGTTAGTTCATTTTCAGAACCTGTGTTTTTTTAAGCGAAGAATTGTTTGAGAAGGGTGACAAAAAACAGGAAATTCTTGGCCCTCCTGACAGCAGATATTTGGGCAAATACGGTGGCCCCTTGCATTTACTCCCAAGATGGTACCCTGGTGAAGGACAGAGAGGGTATTATGCAGGTGTTTGAATCCTATTATTTTTGTCTATATGAGACACTGGTCCTAACAGACCTTCTGGATTCTCTCCAGATGCCGGTATTAACCTCCCTGGCGGTATGATTCTGTCTGGAATTTTGTACCAAAAGCTGTACAATTTTTTGCATGGAAATTTGGTGATATGTATTATAGGCCTGCAATTCTTAGTAATTACTTACTTAAACCTGACCAAACAAGACTCTAGTAGACATCCAAGATGTGATAAATTTGAAACACAAACTCCTGAATTATAATCTAATAAATAATATAATTTTATTCAATAATGTAATGAAAAATTATGAAATTTGCCAAACAAAGAAATTCAATAAACATCCTGAGTGTGAAACATTTTGAAGCATGGAACTGGACAAAGTCCGATGTCGCAATCAGGACAATGGAACCTTGTTTCTTTTCGGACTTTCTTTCCATTGCCATCTCTCTTTGAGCAGCAAACCACGCACATCCTGGTAGGCCTTTCTTGTGGTTGGTGGTATGTAGTCCATAAAATGACGACCTGTCAGGCGTTCTGGGTTGACAACGTCTACAGCACGTCGTCCGGGTCTGTTCGCAGCTACTGATGGTGTCTGGTGGTTGACAAAAATCTGCCACCTTCCAGATAAAGTCAGAATGAACAAGAGGTATGTCCCTCTTTGCTCTATAAAGGATATAAGAATTCCAAAGGCATTGTTCCAGAAGATGTCTGAAAATCTTCTTGTAATATTTATTTTGCTGTTTCCGCATCGCCGAGTAAAATGTCATTGCCTGATTGGCTCTGTCGACACCTCCCATTGTGTGATTATAGCCGATCACGACTTGCGGCTTCAGCACATCTTTCCCATGTTTTGTATCGACCATGGCAGTGGAGGTGCTGTGCACGGTGCTCATGAGACACACGTCCTTCTTGTCTCGCCATCGCATTGCCATCATCTTACCTTTCTGAAAGGCAACCATTTCTCCGCTTTTTCGTTTTTTCTTGCCAAACATAGATGGCATGTCACGTTGGTTAGGCCTAACGGTACCATACGCATCAGTTTTGTTTTGGAGCAAAACCTCATACAGTTCCGGAGACGTGTAGAAATTGTCCGTTGTCACACAATATCCTTGGTTCAGCAATGGCTCCAGCAGTGTAAGGACAGATGATGTGGCCATCCCATAGCCGCTGTACCTGGGGTTGAACTTCGTGCCTTTACCGGTGTAAATGACCGAATTCCAGATGTATCCGGTGGATGACTCACAGAGCATGTAGAATTTGATGCCAAACCGCGCTCTTTTGGATGCAATAAACTTTATCCAGCTTAGGCGTCCCTTGTAGGCCATCAGACTTTCATCCACACTGACATTCCTTTCTGGCACGTAGGTCCGCTGGAAATTGGTCACAATCATTTGGCATACCTCCCAGTTTTTTTTTTTAGTTTGGGCGCAGGATACGTGGCCTCATCAAACTCTTCATTGTTAGTGAAGTGTAAATACTTCATGATGAGCGAAAAACGGTATTCGGACATCACAGTGCCAAAAATCGGAGTGGCCAGTAACCTATTTGTGGTCCAGTACCATTTCTGGAGCAGTTTCCCCACCACCCCCTGAAGAATGATGAATCCCAGAAACTGCCAGATGTCCTCTTTAGTTACCGGTTCCCATTTTCTGGAAAACCTGGCATGCAGCGTAGCGGATTGCTGCTCTTGGTAGAGGTTGGTCTCTGTGACAATTTTTAAAATTACCTCCTCAGTGAGAAATAATTACAGGTACGCCAGAGGGTTGTCACTCTCAACATCTACCTTCATCCCAGGTGATCTAGTGAATCGGAATCTCGGGAGCGCTACCTGGTCTGTATCGCTGTCTATAGGGCACCAAGTGCGCACATCGCTGAGGTCAGGTGCAGGATCATCGCCGTGATCACTTTCTGGATCAGTGTCAGTGTCAGATGATAAATCTCCCCACGACTCACTACCGCTCTGTTCTGCGAGCAACTCTGTATCGCTGCCGCTGTCGCTCAACTGATCCAAAAACGCTTTTGTAGGAAAGCGCTTTTTTGATGCTATTTTCCCCAAAAAATTATGGGCACAAATGACAATGGCAAGGGGCACTGTAAGGGCACTGTGTCAGATTGCAAGGTGATATAGTGTAATCCTCTCAGATTACATTGTATCACCTCCTTTTATGTGTTGTGTTTTACGTTTGAATTTCCCTCCCAGTTCCGCTCCCATGCACCATTGCTGATGCAGGGAACGGAACCAGGAAGTCAGACAGACATACGGCGCGGCGGGGATCTCGCTGGCGATCACAGCAATGGGAGATCATCGCTGGATCGCCAGGAGAAGGTAAACCACGCCGCTGCAGGCTCTGCACAGCTACCCCGAGCGTGACTCGGGGTTACCGATAATGGCAGAAAAAATCCCCCCCGAGTCACGCTCAGGATTACCGCCAAGGAGGTTAACTAACGAGGTGGCAACACGCCTTGATAACCCCTTCAACGAAAAAGAGCTGGCGGCTGCTATAGCCTCCTTACCCAATAGTAAATCAGTAGAATGGTACAAACAGTACTTAGACATTCTGGCCCAGATTCTCAAAAGAGATACGATGGCATATCTCCAGATACGCCGTTGTATCTCTGCGTAGCGCCGTCGTATCTATGCGACTGATTCTTAGAATCAGTTACGCATAGATATTCATTAGATCCGACAGGCGTAAGTCTCTTACGCCGTCGGATCTAAATTGCAATTTTTTTTTTGCCCACTAGGTGGCGCTTCTGTCGATTTCCGTGTTGAGTATGCAAATTAGCTATATACGCGAATTCATGAACGTATGTGCGGCCGACGCAGTAAAGTTACGACGTTTACGTTAGGCTTTTCCTGGCGTAAAGTTGCCCCTGGGTCTATGAGGCGCAGCCAATGTTAAGTATGGCCGTCGTTCCCGCGTCGAAAATTAAAAAA
This sequence comes from Rana temporaria, assembly GCF_905171775.1. Classification (NCBI taxonomy): domain Eukaryota; kingdom Metazoa; phylum Chordata; class Amphibia; order Anura; family Ranidae; genus Rana; species Rana temporaria. The sequence goes on from NC_053496.1 coordinate 135,546,684, forward strand.
ATTACGTTGTTTGCGTAAGTCGTCCGTGAATGGGGCTAGATGTCATTTACGTTCACGTCAAAACCAATGACGACCTTGCGACGTCATTTGGAGCAATGCACACTGGGATATTTTAGGGATAGCGCATGCGCAGTTCGTTCGGCGCGGGGACACGCTTCATTTAAATGAAACACGCCCCCTACCCGCCAAATTTGAATTCCACCGGGTGATTTACGCTATGCCGCCGCAACTTTACAGGCAAGTGCTTTGTGAAAAAAGCACTTGCCTGAAAAACTTGCGGCGGCGTAATGTAAATGAGATACGTTACGCCCGCACAATTTTGCGCCCATCTACGTGAATCTGGGCCTATATCTCCTAGGCTCCTACAACTGTATGGGGAGTGCTTCGACACTGGGACTTTGCTGGCATCCTTCTACGACGCTCATGTTGTTTTATTATCCAAATCGGATAAAGACCCCCTCTACTGTTTCTCAAATACTAATAAGTCGATTGATAGTCTGCTCTCGTCCTTTTTCTGGCGCGGGGGGACCCCTCAATTAAACCCTTAAAACTAGCCATACTACAACAGCCGTGGGGGGAAGGGGGGCCTAGCGGAGCCCACATTTTGTAAGTATTTTCTTGCTGACCATTTGTTCACCTCTGGCCAACACTGTATCCTGGCCTAGGCCAACAAGGCCCAGGCCTATGGCAGCACTTTGCAGGGGGGCAGCACGAAAAGAGTTCCCGTCGGCTTGTGCTACACTGTTAGTGTAACGCGAGCTGCTTCTAATTTTTACTATCCTATCAGCCTGGACCACAAACCTTCCTCACTGTGCTCTATGTTTTTTCTGCTATACCATTGGCATGGTTATATCTTCTTAGTCCTCTCCATAAAATGATCAGAATTTTGTGCTTAAAGTAGAACTATAGGCAACACTTTGTTTTCCATTTTGGATAGAGTAAGGGAGGGTTATAGCCCCTGTCAGTTTATTTGTTACCATCCCTGTCCCATTGCAGTGATTTTCCTTCACTTCCTGCCCCATAGCCAAACAGGAAGTGAGAGGAAATCCATGCAAATTAAGGGAATCCATTGCCCCCCCCCAGACCCTAAGAACCCTAAGAACTAGTGTCCCCACAAAATTTCAGGGTGTGTCTTAAACAGAAAGGGGTGGGTCATATTTAAATTAGGGGGTGCATGAGTTTAGTCAGGCCTAGGGTAGCACAAAACCTAGATACACTACTGCTGCTGGATGACTACTCCCTTTGATGATACCTCTGTATCCTTGGAGACTGTCTGTTTGGAATCATATTAGGCTCTTTCTCACCTAGTATTCAGGGGTTTGAAAGCCCCCTACTCCCTCATCTCCTTGATTATAAAGGCATGGTCTGTGAAACATAAGTTTATGCGATCTAGTCCTGGTTGGCTGTCCACTCAAGTAGGAGTTGTGGAGAAATCCACAACTTAACAAATTTTTTTTACTATCCTGATTGGACCAAATATGCAATTAAGACTCTACAACACATAGTATCAAATGGTTCCCCAATGGCCTTGGCCTTTAATAATCTTAAAGAGCCCTACAAATTGCCAAACTCACAATTCTTTAGATATATTCAACTGAGACATGCTTGATTCTCTCATTTTGGAAAGGACCCACTTGTTCTTGATCCCAGTGGCCTAAAACTACTGACATGCAGTGACTCGTTATCCAAACCAGTATCAGTTAAATATAAGGACCTTATGCCAGAGACGGCTAAATTGATGGAGCCATGAAAACTGGCATGGGAGACTGCATCCCATGGTCAGGATCAAGACGATTGGGAAGACATCTGGGAGGCTCCATTTAAGTGCCTAGTTTCCACTAGAGTCTGCTTGATTCATTATAAATGGAATTTATCTTACCCCCACTAGGCTGGCTAGGATATATGGAGGCCAACTCCCCCTATGCTGGAGATGCTCTGCACCTCTCGCAAATTTCTTACACATTTTTGGGGAATGTCCTCACATTAAGCCCTATTGCCAATTTGATCCCCCTCTCGGTTGTGGTATGTTTATTAGGTCTAGTTGAACCTCTGACTACCACTAGGGCTTTACGCACTCTCCTCATCCTCTCATTGTTTTAATTCTGTCATGGAAGAAGTCTGCAGCCCCAACATTGGTATCTTGGAAATCACTGGTTAATAAAGCTGTCCGCTTTTATAAGGCTACTTATTCCAGTCTTGGCCAAATTTGAAAAGGTATGGGGTGGCTGGATGGCATCTGCAGACACAGGGCCAGATTCTCAGTCAGCGGCGTATTTCTGCGGCGGCATAACGTATCGGATTTACGTTACGCCTCCGCAACTTAGACGGGCAAGTCCTGTATTCTCAAAGCACTTGCTCCGTAAGTTGCGGCGGCGTAGCGTAAATCGGCTGGCGTAAGCCCGCCAAATTCAAATTTGGATCAGGGGGGCGTGTTTTATGTAAAACTAATCTGACCCGACGTGATTGACGTTTTTGCGTGTGTGCATTGCTCCAAAGTACGCCGCAAGGACGTCATTGGTTTCGACGTGAACGTAAATGACGTCCAGCCCCATTCATGGACGACTTATGCAAACAACGTAACTTTTTCAAATTTCGACACGGGAACGACGGCCATACTTAACATTGCTACGCCGCACTTATGCCTCATATAGCAGGGGCAACTATACGCCGGGAAAAGCCTAACGTAAACGTCGTAACTTTACTGCGTCGGCCGCGCGTACGTTCGGGAATTCGCGTAACTAGCTAATTTGCATAATCAACGCGGAATTCGACGGAAGCGCCACCTAGCGGTCAAAAAAAAATGCAGTTAAGATCCGACGGCGTAAGAGACTTATGGATATCTATGCGTAACTGATTCTAAGAATCAGGAGCATAGATACGACGGGTCGGATTAGGACTTACGACGGGGAACATGGCGCTGCGCCGTTGTAAGTCCTTTCAGAATCTGGCCCACAGTTTCTAATTGAATCCCTATGTATCTATTACCTGTTCCTTGGTACGAGTTAAATGGCTGTGTGTAAGGTGCTCCTGGGGTCAGGGGTTTTGTTGGCCTGTTACATTTTTAAGGATATGATCTGGTGGGTGATTTATGGGATCTAATTCTCCTGATGTGGGGAGGTGGGGGGCTTCAGGAATTGCAACAAATGTTTAAACACATATGGTTGAGTGAGGCGTCATCACACAAGACTACGAGCTATATACTTGCCTCCTTCTGGAGGTTCATAAAATGTGCATATTTTGTTGGGGCAACTGTTTTTCCTTTTGTTTTGTTTCTGTTTTTTATTGTGACAGGACAAATTGTTTCCGCTGCGTGCGGTTTACTGTTGTATACACTTTTTACAAAATCTCAATAAAATAAAAATAAAAAAGGAAAAATGAGGACCTGTTAAAGCATTTGTTTCCCCCCCCCCCCCCCCATTTCATATTCCTGATATGTGTCTGCTGTACCTGTACTTGTATGAAAAATGATCCTGTTCTCTTTGTATCACTTCATGTGTGGGAAATACCTGGTGTTCCTGTCAGCCCTCTGCTTTCCTATTAAAAACCAACCACACTAAGCAAAAGAGAACACAGTGGTCAGTTTTCTAAGTATACCTGGAACCCAGTGTACTCTCCTCCTATGTCAGACTTGTCCAGATATGCCCCTTCTGCACAGCCTTTTACTGGGAAGCTCAGTGTACTGCTGCTTCTCCTCCCCCAGTTCTTATGCAGCTGAGAAGAGAGGAAACAGAGGGAAGGCGATCACTTATAGGTATTTATAATATTTTTTTAATCTATACACAAATGTTTTGCCTTTCATTTCCATTTAAAATTGAGTGGGTTGTTTTACAAGGTGATCATTTACAACCACTTTAACTCATCACTATATTGTTAATCATTTTACATTGAAAGGTTTGTTGATAAACTCATTAATGGTGGTGAGTCTCAACAAAGGCCTTTCATAAAGTAATGATTTATCCAGTACATAGAGCAATTGGGTGTTTTTTAAAGCTCCCCACTTATCACATGAAGCTTTAAATGACTAATTTTGTTCCCAATTTAGAGAGCAATTTCTGCAAAATTTCAAAATTTTCTGTAAAACCAAGTTTACCTAGATTTCACACTAATTTCTATCCACTACCCACTGTTCTTCATTTCCTTACGGGGAAGAATGCAAAGACAATGGAAGCCAGCATCACACTTATAGTGATATAATAAAGCTGCGTTATGAACTTTAGTATACTTTATAGAAGCCTAAGGCCCGGATTCACGCGTATCTTTGTGCGGGCGTAACGTATCCTATTTACGTTACGCCTCCGCAACTTTGACAGGCAAGTGCCGTATTCTCAAACCAAAGTTGCGGCGGCGTAGCATAAATAGGCCGGCGTAAGCCCGCCTAATTCAAATGTGGTAGATGTGGGCGTGTGTTATGTAAATTTAATGTGACCCCACGTAAATTACGCTTTTTACGAACGGCGCATGCGCCGTCCGTGAAAGTATCCCAGTGCGCATGCTCCAAATTAACCCGCAAGAAGCCAATGCTTTCGACGTGAACGTAAATGACGCCCAGCCCTATTCGTGAACGACTTACGCAAACGACATAACATTCTCTAAATTCAACGCGGGAATGACGTCCATACTTAACATTGGTACGCCTCATGTACGCCTCATACGCCGACGTAACTCGTACGAGAATCCGGGCCTAAGTCAATAGTCCATTGTTTTATTTTGGTAAATTTGTCTATACTGGTTTTATAAAATATTGCAAAGATCACTTCCATTTGTTTAACATATATTGATTTACTGTATTAACTAATTGCTGTCATTAAGATACAGGTATTCTGGTGTGAATATATATATATATATATATATATATATATATATATATATATATATATATATATATATATATATATATATATATATTTTAATAATTTTATATTGTGTTTTCAACAAAGAAAAACAGGTAGTACAGACAGAGAAACATGCACATGAGTACATATTTGCATGTCTATAACAAAGCTGTAGTCAACAATGGCTTCACATACTATGGGTTACACAAGACTGGTAACATAGACTTACATTCCATCACATACTGTATGTCTTATATAAAAGCTACAGAGCATTTTTACAATATTGTAATGTTCGGGTATACTACTGTATATCTCAGTGTAAAAAGGAGGAAATAAATAAATACAATGCTTGATAGTTATAGTGGCTTCATTATTACTTCACATATTGGCTACACCAGTGAGACCAGGGCTCCCATGTATGTAGCATTTAAAAGGTATATGTGAGATAAGAAAAAAATTGCGCTAATCTAAATAAATAAATATAAATGGTAAGCAGCTACACAACGTGACAAAAATTGGACAAGTGATATGGAAAATATGTAGCGCTAATAATAATGTTGTCACCTGAAGTGACAAATGTGTAAAAAAAGAAATAACAAACAACAGTGAATGTGTAAATAAATGTCCATCAATAGGTAGAAAAACATATGGTCACATTGATCGTCATGGACAGGACATTCTTCTCAGCTTAACAAAGTAGATGAAATACTCTTACCAGATGAAGTGGATCTGCCTGTCAGCGACAACAGATCGTACACGCATGGATGGTCCCCTCTGGGATACGCTCGATCGGTCCAAGGCCAGAAGGTAGAGGCCACACAGGATATCCAGATGTATTCAAATAATCCAGGACCGGAACCTCCCGATGAAAGTAGTTGGATCAGAGACAAGACCAAGGACGGGAGCAGGAAGACCTTTGCTCCAGGTCGATAATGCGTGGTAGAAAAAAGTATCCACTCAAAGGATAACAAAGCACGATGGTGAAGCTTTAAAACTTAATCCAGCGAAAAAGAAAAACAATGCTCCGGATGGTGCAAGTAAAAAGAGGATAAGGTTTTATTGAAATAAAACCAAATATAAACATAAAAGTGATCACAAAAACATATAAAATATGAAATAAAAGCAATATGGGGAGTATGCGTACCAAGCCCGATGCGTTTCGTCCAATGGGACTTCAACTGGGGCATCTACCTGCTCACCTATTTTGCCATGCTTTAATAAAACATACTCCTAATTACACTGAAGGGTCAGCCAATCAGGCAGCCTCAACAGCCTATGTCTGTGAATGGAGGAAACTAGCTCACATGACACATAAGGCACATGACCTCCACACACAAACCAACCAGATTGTGCCATTGATCTTAGATCAGCTGGATGGCCAATCAATGACCAGATACTAGAGATCAATGGTCAATCATAAATTCTGGGGAAAAACCGCCAAGGAGGGAAGAAGGTAGGGTAGGGAAACAAATCACCACCCATCCTGTACCTCCAGGCAAGTATCTCATATTAATGTGGCCAGCAAAGACATCGGGACCTCACGGGTAAACTGTATAGGGAGGGGGGGGAAGTTGCATAAAAACGTCACCCACCAAGGACACACATAAAATTTAAAAGGTATGATTGCCTATCCATGATTTCTAACAGCGGCCTTGGTTCCATGTACAGGCCCTTACATCATTACTGTGTCCCCTGCAGCTCTGAAAGGGACACACTGGTGACAGTGTGAAGAAAGGAACCACAGCATAGCAGGGAGACAATTCAACATCCAGAGGTGTTGGATGTTTAAAATAATAGTGGTATTTCTAGTTTTGCAAGAGAAGGAAGACTGGATGTACTAGTAATTACCGTATTTATCGGCGTATAGCACGCGCGGGCATATAACACGCACCCCAAGTTTAGGAGGGAAGTTTAAGGAAAAAATGTTTAGGAGGGAAGTTTAAGGGAAAAAAATTTCATTTTAAAAGCCCCTTATCAGTGTCCATCTGCAGCCTTGTACAGCATCTATCTGCAGCCTTGCACAGCTTCCATCTGCAGCCTTGTACAGCATCCATCTGCAGCCTTGCACAGCATCCATCTGCAGCCTTATAAGTGTCCATCTGCAGCCTTATAAGTGTCCATCTGCAGCCTTGTACAGCATCCATCTGCAGCCTTATAAGTGTCCATCTGCAGCCTTATGAGTGTCCATCTGCAGCCTTGCACAGTGTCCATCTGCACCTTGCCCAAAATTGTAGCATGATGTGTTTTTAAATTTAGCGCCACCGAGATACACAGAGCTGGATGTCCTGTGTATTCGGCTCCTCTCAGCTCGTCTCGCAGTCCTGCCCAGTCCCGCCCCGCCCCGCCCCTTTGCCCGACTCCTATGATGGACACAACACCGGTCCAATGGCGGGACGTAAAGGTTAGGAGGCGGGACAGGGCATGACTGCGAGTGGAGCTCAGCTCGGTCTATGTCGACGGCGCTCATCTTGCCCTCAGAGACAGCGGGGATCAGCGTATAACACGCATCCAAGATTTTCCACCTGATTTTAAGGGGAAAAAAGTGCACGTTATACACCGATAAATATGGGTATAAAACATCTACTGTATTTTAAAGGGAAACTGTCATTAGGATACAAGTACTGTATCCTAAAGACAGATCATAAAAGTGGAAGTATTAAACAATGGAAACCAACTAGACTTCAGTTTATTCAAGCCTAATGCCGCGTACACACGACCGGTTTTCATGACGAGAAAAATGCAATTTTTTAAATTGCCCATTAAAAACGGTTGTGTGCATGCTTCAGAGCATTTTTCTCAATGTTAAAAATGTCCATTAAAAATTTGGAACATGCTCTACTTTTTCTCGTCGTTTTTTACGTCGTGAAAAACGGTCGTGTGTAGGCTTTAACGACCGGGAAAAAACGTGCATGCTCAGAAGCAAGTTATGAGAAGGGAAATTAGCATAATCAGCCCAAAGGGTGGCGCCAATCGAATGGAACTTCCCCTTTATAGTGCCGTCGTATGTGTTGTACGTCACCGCTAGGGATGAGCCGAACACCCCCTGTGCGGTTCGCACCAGAACTTGTGAACACACCAAATGTTCGTGTGAACTTTAGAACCCTGTTAAAGTCTATGGGACTTGAACATTTAAAATCTAAAGTGCTAATTTTAAAGGCTAATATGCAAGCTATTGTCCTAAAAAGTGTTTGGAGACCTGGGTCCTGTCCCAGGGGACATGTATCAATGCAAAAAAAAGTTTTAAAAAACGGCAGTTTTTTTCGGGAGCAGTGAATTTAATAATGCTAAAAAGGAAACAATAAAAGTGAAATATTCCTTTAAATTTCGTACCTAGGGGGGGGTGTTAAGTTAGCATGTGAAATAGTGCATGTCTCTGCACAAAGTGTCATTTTTGAAAGGAAAAAAAGTATTTTAAAACCGGACTTGCGGCTATAATGAATTGTCGGCTCTGGCAATTCAGAGCGAATTCTTTCATAAAAAAAAAAAAAAATTGTGTGGGGGGTCCCCCCAAATTCCATTACCAGGCCCTTCAGGTCTGGCATGGATATTAAGGGGAACCCCGCCGTCAATTTAAAAAAAAAATGATGTGGGGTCCCCCCCAAATATCCATTACAGACCCTTCAGGTCTGGTGTGGATTTTAAGGGGAACTCCACCCCAAATGTTAAAAAAAATGGCGTGGATTTCCCCCAAAAATTCACACTAGACCCCTTATCCGAGCACGTTAACCTGGCCGGCCGCAGAAAAGAGGGGGGGACAGAGTGCGGCAGCCAGCAAGGGGGAAGACTGGGCTTCCTCAGTGACGTAGCAGAGGGTGCATCAGAGGGGGCGGGGTCACCTGACGGGTGGCCCCGCCTCCCCTATATAAGAAATGTCACAGCTTTAGCCGTGTCATTCGCTGGGCTGTGTCCAGGGCAGAGAGGAGGTCGGCGTGGCTGCGCTCTGAATGGATGGATCTTCTCAACCGTCGCTGGATACAGACAATGTTGGAACAGGGAGCTGGGACCGAGTAGATTACCACCGCTGGATTTTTTTAATTTTTTTTTATTAATAAAGGACTTTTTTCTATAGTGTGTGTGTGTGTTTTTTCCAACTATTTACACTTCCTTCGTGAAATGGTAGGGGTACAATGTACCCCATTACCAATTCACATAGGGGAGGCCAGGATCTGGGGGTCCCCTTTGTTAAATAGGTCTTCCAGATTCTGATAAGCCCCCCGCCCACAGACCCCCACAACCACTGGGCAAGGGTTGTGGGGATGAGGCCCTTGTCCCCATCAACATGGGGACATCCTCCCCATGTTGAGGGCATGTGGCCTGGTACGGTTCAGGAGAGGGGGGGCCGCATTCTGTCCCCCCCTCTTTTCTGCGGCCGGCCAGGTTAACGTGCTCAGATAAGGGGTCTGGTGTGAATTTTTATTTTTATTTAAAATCCACAACAGACCTGAAGGGTCTGGAATGGATATTTGCGGGGAACCCCACGTCCTTTTTTTTAATTGATGGCGGGGTTCCCCTTAATATCCATTCCAGACCTGAAGGGCCTGGTAATGGAATTTGGGGGGACCCCCACGCTATTTTTTATTTTTGTTTATGAATGAATTCTCTCTGAATTGCAAGTCAGTTTTAAATGTCTTTTTTTCCTTTCAGAAATGACACTTTGTGCAGGGACAGTTCTATGTACGGGAAACGTGATATTTCACATGCTAACTTTACACCCCCCCTAGGTACGAAATTTAAAGTAATATTTCACTTTTATTGTTTCACTTTTAGCATTATTAAATTCACTGCTCCCGAAAAAACGTCCGTTTTTAAAACTTTTTTTTTGCATTGATACATGTCCCCTGAGACAGGACCCAGGTCCCCAAACACTTTTTAGGACAATAAATTGCATATTAGCCTTTAAAATTAGCACTTTAGATTTCTCCCATAGACTTTAACAGGGTGTTTCGCGGCTCATGTCAAGAAAAACACAGTTTTTTTCCATGACATGAAAAATGGTCGTGTGTACGCAGCTTTAAAGAAAATTATGACATCTGTTGGCTGCCTTAAAGGAGAAGTCCAGCCTGAGTTCATTTGGCTGGGCTTCTCCTATGGGTCACAGGAGTGCATCTGTGAGAACCGAGCAATCGGCAATTTTTGATGGCTCGGTGCTCAGTGCAAAGATGCCGGGGGACAGATGCAGCATCGATCCCATTCTGCATCCACCTAGGTAAGTATAAAAGGGGGAAAAAACAAAAACATACTTCTCTTTTAAGTTATTGATACTGAACATTGCATACAGTCGTTGTACTTTAATAAAACAGAAAACTGCATGACATGCTGTCATTACTAAGTTATCCCAAAATGCTAGCTCCCAAGCTGTAAATCTGACCACCTTTACTTGAGTACTTTGATTCACTTAGTGCAGGGGTAGGCAACCCCTTTTTGCCGGCACTCGACTCCTTCACCGGCAGCACAAGGAGATGTCAATGAGACACTAATGCATTCTAATTTCAGATCTCTCCACGCCATACCTGCAAAGAGGGGGAGGCACTGTGCCCCCACATATTGTAAAATATGGGAAACATTGTTTGGTTCTCTAACTTTGCTGTGATCAGCTTTTGTGATGGGGAAGAGATTGGGTGCAGTTCTACTGGGGGGTGGGTCCCTGTTTCCAGGAGGAGGAGGACTGTCATTGTCTACTGCTAAAGCCAATCACAGTCCTGCTAGCCCCGCCCACCATCTGGAGGAAGATGACTCACTTGGTTACCACTACCAATCTGAGAAAGAAGGGATTTCACTGTGATTGAGATCACAATCAGGTGACCGTTTGTGGAATTACTGTTGAGCTTTTGGGAACTTTGTTGAAATTATTCCTAAACCTTTGCGTCACTTACTACTGAACCCCGGCACCAGGGCAGGACTTATGGTGGTGGGGGCCCCTGGGCTTGAGTGTTGAATGGGCCCCCTGGAGCCGAGAATTGGGGGGAGGGATCGAAGATGTTGAGCGAGGGGGGGATCATAGTTGTTGAGCGGGGGGTGCGCATTAAAGTTGTTGAGCGGGGGGGGCAAATTGAAGTTGTTGAGCGGGGGGAGGCATTAAAATTGTTGAGCGGGGGGGGTGCCTCTCGTCTGTGCACGGAATGTGTTGGCTCGCTTCCCCCTGGAGCAGAGAACCGGGGGGGGGTGCTGCCGCCTTGAAATTGCGAAGCGTGGGGGCTGTTGCAAATTGAGAAGAAGAAATAAAGAAAAATATATATAAAAAAAGGGGGTAGCCATCCGGGGCCCTGGGGACCTCTGGGCCCTTTAATAAAAAGAAAAAAGAAACCTCTGGGCCCTTTAATAAAAAAAATAAAAATAAACATTTATAAAAAATACATAAAAAAAGGGAGCTTGCCATCCGGGGCCCTGGGGACCTCTAGGCCTTTTAATATAAAAATATAAACAAAAATAAAAAACAAAAATATGAAAAAAAAATGTATTTAAAAAAAAAAAAAAAAAAGGGGGTTGCCCTTTAATAATATATATATATATATATATATATATATATATATATATATATATATATATATATATATAAAACATTTTTTTAATAAAAAATAAATAAAAAAAGGGGGGGTTGCCGTCCGGGGCCCTGGGGACCTCTGGGCCTTTTAATAAAAAAATATAAACAAAAATAAAAAAAAATATGAAAAAAATTTAATTTTTCTTATAAAAAAAAAGGGGGGGTTGCCATCCGGGGGCCCTGGAGACCTCTGGGCCCTTTAATAATAATAATAATAATTATATATATATATATATATATATATATATATATATATATATATATATATATATATATATATATATATATATATATAAATATAAATATATATAAATATAAATAAAAACATTTGTTTTATAAAAAATAAACAAAAAAAGGGGGGGTTGCCGTCTGGGGCCCTGGGGACCTCCGGATTGGCCCATGGGCTTGAGCCCAGTCAAGCCCAATGGTAAGTCCGGCCCTGCCCGGCACTCTGTGTCCCTTTAAAGTGGTTGTAAACCCTGTTTGACATGTTTTACCTACAGGTAAGCCTAGATTAAGGCTTACCTGTAGGTGTTTGCAATATCTCCTAAATCTACACGGTAGACAACGGCGCAAGCGCACTGAGAATGACGGTTTTATGAATGGCTAATGCCGGCTTTGACGGCTCAAAAGTTCAGAGAACTTTTGTGTGACCGTGTGTGTGCAAGCCAAGCTTGAGCGGAATTCCGTCAGAAAAACCATCTAAGGTTTTTTTTAACTTAAAGTGGAGGTTCACCCGGAAATGACAATTTTTAACCTTAGATTGATGCTCATTTTGTCTAGGGGAATCGGCTAGTTTTTTTAAAATCGAAGCTGTACTTACCATTTTAGAGAGCGATCTTCTCCGCCGCTCTTGGGTGTGGGACTGGGCGTTCCTATTTGATTGACAGTCTTCCGACAGGCTTCCGACGGTCGCATCCATCGCGTCAATATTTTCCGAAAGTAGCCGGTGTGCAGGCATCGTATAGAGTCGCACCAACGTTCGGCTTCTTTCGGCTACTCGTGACGCGATGGATGCGACCGTCGGAAGCCTGTCGGAAGACTGTCAATCAAATAGGAACGCCCTGTCCCGAAGACCATACCCGGAAGCGGCGGAGAAGATCGCTCTCTAAAACGGTTAGTACAGCTTCGATTTTAAAAAAAATTGCCGATTCCCCTAGACAAAATCAGCATCAATCTAAGGTTAAAAAAAATTTTTAGGGTGAACTTTAAGGGCATGAGCACAGACAAAAAAACAGAAACACAGAAAAAAATACACATTTAGGCTTCATGGACACTAGCCTACATCTACCGCGGCCACTAAAAAACGCAAAATGCGGCAAAATTGTGCAGCGTTTTCCCATGGCTATCGGTCAAAATGTTCCAATCCTGAACTAAATTTTTCCTTGTTCGGGAAAGGGAGGTTGATCCTCACCTAAATGCAGCAGCTCCTACACTACGCTAAAAGCCCATGGACTAGAATTAGGTAGCCCTGCATAATATTGTGCGGGCGTAACGTATCTCCGATATGTTACGCCGCCGTAAATTAGGGCGCAAGTTCCGTATTCAGAAAGAACTTGCGCCCTAGGTTATGGCGGCGTAATGTATGTGCTCCGGCGTAAGCCCACCTAATTCAAATTTGGATGATGTGGGCGTGTTTTAGATAAATTTAGTGTGACCCCACGTATTTGACGTTTTTTACGAACGGCGCATGCGCCGTTCGTAAAAGAATCCCAGTGCGCATGCTCGAAATTCTGCCGCAAATCGTCAATGCTTTAGACGTGAACGTAACTTACGTATAGCCCTATTCGCGAACGACTTACGCAAATGACGTAAAAATTTAAAAATTTGACGCGGGAACGACGTCCATACTTAACATTGCGTACGCCTCATAAGAGCAGGAGCAACCTTACCCCGAAAAAGCCTAACATAAACGACGTAACAAAATAGCGCCGGGCGTACGTACGTTTGTGAATCGGCGTATCTACCTAATTAGCATATTCCTTGCGTAAATCGACGGAAGCGCCACCTAGCGGCCAGCGTAAATATGCAGCCTAAGACACGACGGTGTAAGACACTTACACCAGTCGGATCTTAGGGAAATCTATGCGTAACTGATTCTATGAATCAGGCGCATAGATACAACGCCGCAACTCAGAGATACGACGGCGTATCTGGAGATACGCAGTCGTATCTCCTACCTGAATCTGGCCCCATGTGTACATTGGCACATAGGCTTTTATCGAGTTGATTTTTGGAACTTTGGCAAAAAAATGCCAAAGGGTCCTAAACTCCAATTTAGGAGCTGCCAGTGTAGGCTAGTGTACATGAAGCCTAACTCTTTTGGAAGCACCTGCCTACAGATAGGTCTAGGGGTCAGGGACACACCTCTGCAATGTGGAAAGATCAGAGAAAATCTGATTGGTCTGCTCCAAGAGAACAGGGATTTCAAATCCCTGTACCGCTGGGCCAGCTGTGTGGGTACTGACAGTTCTACATTCCCGGAGGTAAGTACAACAGAGAACAGGGGGGTTGAGAGTGTGTACATTGTTAGTTCTTTTCATTTTCATTTTTTTCTTAAACAAACTTTAACCGCTTGCCGACCAGCTACCGCAGTTATACTGCAGCAGGTTGGCCTGGCTGCGCAAATTGATGTAGTTGTACGTCGGCCCCTTTAATAGCAATAGCAGGCACCAGCGGCGTGTTACTGGAGCAGGCGCACGTAGCCGGCAGCCCCGATGTCCGCTGGCCCCCCATGATCGCTCCTCAGAGAGCCAAAACGGGGATCTGTCAATGTAGACAAACAGATCCCCGTTATGACAGGGGAGTAGAGAGAGATCATCTGTCCCTAGTGACCAGGAACAGCGATCTCTCTGCACTCCCTGTCAGTACACTCCCCCCACAGTTAGAAACACCTCCCAAGAGAACACTTAACCCCTTGAGTGTCCCCTAGTGTTAACCCCTTAATTGCCAGTGTCCATTTTACAGTGATCAGTGGCTATTTTTAGTTCTGATCACTGTAAAGATGGAAGTGGTTAAAAAGTTTTCATGTCTTAGGGAAATCTTCAGGAAGAGGGAGCTCATGGTACCATAGGTGTGCGCAGCCTATTGCATTAGGAGTTTGCACCCCAACGTCCAAACACACACTACTGATCGCTCACAGTGTTCATTCAGAAAGGGAAGGGGCTGGTAAATTACATATTTACTGGCCCCTTCCCAACTCCTAAAACATCCCAGCAGCAACTGGCAGCGCTGTTGGGGGGAAAGATGGGAGCCAGGGCAGTAGGGTGAATCTGTGCTGCACGGGGTGTGCCTGGGCACACCTGGCACACCCTGTGCACACACCTATGCATGGTACATTAGCATGATAAGTAGGTTGTGCAGAGATTTAAATAAACAGAGTAAAGAATGAGGATTCCCTGACCATCATTAAAATAAATAATAATTATAAAAACAACAGGCAGTAAAATGGTAGTGCCCCTTTCATTGGTAGCCAATGTAGGCAGAGGATCGCTCTGCCACCCTGGATGAGAAAGGCTGGACTCACATTTTATCCTGCTAGCTTCTGTAAAGGGTTAACGGAATCATTTCTATTATACCGTTCTCAATGAAAGGGGGAAAAAAGAAAAAGAGTGTCTGAGGACAGGGAGTCCCTTCCCTATTTGCGATGCCTACGAAGCCAATAAAGAGGAGGGTCGGCTCTCAGTAATTGGTTAAGGTTCTTCCATGTGTTAAATTAGCATAAGGAGACGCCGCTCCCAAACTAGCCACTTGGGGGCCAAAGCTAGCCGCGCGTCACAGAAAGTGGAGGAATCGAGAAGCATGCAAGTCAATCTGTGCCAATGGCAGCACGGAGGGATGGAGCGATGGGTGCTCGGGTGAAGCGTGGACCTCTCTCTCCAATGCAGCTATCACTGGCAGGCATGCAGGTCAGAGCCACCAGCCCAGCGCTTGCCAGCACTAATTAAGACAAAGCCGTCTTTGGGCGAGTCTATGGGCATCATCTGAGCTGCTGAGAGCCCGACATCTGAAGATGCTTCTCCAGAACTGGGACTGATTTCCAGGAGAAAAGAGACAGAGAAGTAAGTCAATGTTTCCTTCCAAAGGGGGGGCGGGGGGGATGTGTCAAGGCTGCTCCTGAAGGCACAACTGTTATTTCTTCATAATAAAGCACAACTGTTATTCTTTATAGTAAAGTACAACTGTCATTTCTTCATAGTATGGCACAACTGTGATTTATTCATACTAAGGTTCAACTGTTATTCTTTATAGTAAAGTTTAACTGACATTTCTTCATACTAAAGCACAACTGTTATTCTTTATAGTAAAGTTTAACTGACATTTCTTCATACTAAAGCACAACTGTTATTCTTTATAGTAAAGTTTAACTGTCATTTCTTCATACTAAAGCACAACTGTTATTCTTTATAGTAAAGTTCGACTGTCATTTCTTCATACTAAGGCACACTGTGATTTCTTCATACTAAGGTTTAACTGTTATTCTT